>NW_022680568.1:0-123176 GCF_009764315.1 Trachypithecus francoisi | reverse complement strand
TCAGTTTGCTAGCATTTTGTTGAGATTTTTAGAAAGTTATCTATATTCAAACGTGATATTAGCCTACAGTTTTATTTTTGTGTCATATCTTTGGTTTGGCATCAGGATAATGCTGACTGTGCAGAATTAGATTGGGAAGGGTTTCCAGCCTCTTCGAATTTTTGAAAGAATTTGTGAAGATAAATTTCCTTAAATATTTGATAGTATTCACCTTGAAGACATCTGAACCTGGGTTTTATTTGTGGGAAGTTTCTTAATTAGTAATCCAGTTTGTTACAGGACTTGTACAGGACTACTCGATTTTCTGTTTCTCACTGGTCACTTCAGACACTTCAGATAGTTTGTGTTTCTCCGAGTATTTGTCCATTTCATCTAGATCATCTAATTTTTTGGCATACAGTATAGTGATATGGTTTTCATCTGTGTCCCCACCCATATCTCACATTGAATTGTAATGTCCAGTGTTGGGGAAGGGACCTGGTAGGAGGTAACTGGATCACATGGGCAGATTTTCTCCTTGCTGTTCTCATGATAGTGAGTGAGTTCTCATGAGATCTGATGGTTTAAAAGTTTGTGGCACTTCCCCCTTTGCTCTCTCTCTCTCTCTCCTGCCATCGTGTGAAGACATGTCTTTCATGCCCCTTAGCCTTCCACCTGATTGTAAGTTTCCTGAGGCCTCACCATCCATGCCTCCTGTACAGCCTGTGGAACTATGAGTCAATTAAAGCGCTTTTCTTCATAAACTACCCAGTCTCAGGTAGTTGTTTTTATAGCTGTGTGAGAATAAAACTAATGCAATGGTATTCCTTTTAATCCTTTGAGAATCTTTTAAGGTACGTAGTGATGGCCCCAGTTTCCCTGCTCATTTTGATAATTTGAATCTTCTCTCTTTTTTACTTATTCAATATGACTAAAGCTTTTTCAACTTTGTTGATCTCTTCAAAGAACCAATTTTTAATTTCATTGATTCTAGTGTTTTTCTATTCTATATTTCATTTATTTCCCTTCTAGTCTTTATTAATCTTTCTTCCTGCTTTCTTTGTAGTTTGCTGTTCCTTTCCTAGTCTCCTAAGGTGGAAGGTTAGGTTCTTGATTTGAGATCATTTGTCTTTGTTGATGTAGGCATTCACAGTTATAAATTACCCTTTAAGTACTGCTTTAGCTTGGCTGTATCCTGTAATTTTTGGTATAATGTATTTTCATTTTCATTAATCTCAAAGTATTTTCTCATTTCCCTTATGATTTCTTCTTTGATCCATTGTTTATGTTCTACAAATGGTGAATTTCCCAAATATCCTTCTATTACTAATTGTTTATTATTTCCACTGTGATCAGAGAACTTACCGAAGTTTTTCTTGAATACATTCTTCTCAGATTGTTGGAAACCTTTGCTTCCTTCCCAGAGTTCTGGAAAAGTAATTTTCACAACGTTTCCTAGTGTTTCATTGCTTTCATGAAAGGGTGAATTTATGGGGGTGGGGATTGGTTCTCATTCAACCATTCTGGAAGTCTTGCCTTCTAAGTAAGGTTATATTTTATGTGACACAACGATTATTCCCTTATACACACACACTAATCCCCATCATGAAGAAAGACAGAAGAGAGGTCACTCCTATTGCGTTCATTTATTCATCTATGGATCCCTTCATTCAGTAATTAGTACATTATAAAGATAGCTCTGCTAAATGATGCATATATAAAGATGAAAAAGACATAGCCCCTATCCTCAAGGAGCTTCCATGGCCTGTTTGAGGCTAAGACAAGTGCACAGATGGTTAATGCAAAGTGTAGCAAGAGAAACACTGCAAAAGGGGCTGAGATGGCAATTGCTATAGGAAGAAAAAACTTTTTTTGCCTGCAGATACTAGGAGGTAACCCCCACCATGTTCTCAGTCCTATGACTGACCAAACTAAATATTTACATACTCATCAAATATTTACTTTGAAATCTACTTAGAGATAAGATGGGGGTGTCCATGGCCCTAATTCATACTCAAACCTCAAACCTGACATGTAGCAAGTGCTCTGTACAACACATGACCATGAATAGAACAATTACTTGTCACTATGCATCAGGCTGCTATAGCCCTTTTGGTGATTTCCATTTTCTGTAGCTTACATCACCAACAAACATGCCAAGACAGCTGGAGTGGTGGTAGCAAAAGTGTTTTTTAACAGCATATCCCACTGACAATACAAATCTGTCCTTTTCTCCTGGAATCACTCTCATAAATGGGGCTGGATAGACAAATCCTTATTAGAGTCATGTCCTTGCATTTCCCAAGCCACATCTGCTGTCTTCTGTGAGCCAATTTTTTTTTCCAATGGCTTCTTAGCATCATAGCCAATCAGCCATGGGACAACTAGCCAGATTTCTTTCTGCAATGCCATCAAATCTTAGGACTGAGAGCTATTTCCACATTATGTTTCTGGAATCCATTGCTAAAGAAACAGGAAATTTTTTTTTTAAATATTTGATTTTAAGTTACCTGTTAAATCTTACTGAACCAATATTTTTCTCACATCTTCCATCTGAACTTCTGATACTAAAGAAGCTATTTACTGGGGGTTTATTATATCCTAAGCAGTGGCAAAGGTGCTTAATCCCCACAACTATTACTGCCAAGGACAAAGTGTATCTCTATTTTGATTTCTTCAAGATCACACAACTAGTAAGTAACAGAGCCAGGGTCTGAATGCATGCCTGGCTAACTCTAAAGCCCATGCTCTGTCCACCATACTCTATAGCATTGTCTCTTGTCGACTATCAAAGTTGGATGGCCCTTACCAATCATCTAGTCCAGTGTCTCTCATCTTTGGTTGCACATTGAACTCACTAGGGGGCCTTCTTAAATACTGATGCTCCTCTCAACATTCCGTATTCTGATTTGACTGAACTGGGGTGAGCAGTTCAATACACCATGGAATATTAGGCAACCATATAAAAAGGATGATGAGTTCATGTCCTTTGCGGAACACAGATGAAGCTGGACAGCATCATCTCAGAAACAAACACGGAACAGAAAACCAAACACCACTGTTCTCACTCATAAGTGGAGTAGTTGAACAATGAGAACAGATAGGACACAGGGAGGGGAAACATCACACAACCAGGGCCTGTCTGGGGGCAGCGGGCTAGGGAGGGATAGCATCAGGAAAAATACCTAATATAGATGACGGGTTGATGGGTGCAGCAAACCACCATGGCACGCGTATTACCTATGTAACCAACCTGCACATTCTGCACATGTATCCCAGAACTTAAAGTATAATTAAAAAACAAAAAACAACAACAACAGCAATGACAAAAATCTGGGCATCCAATTTTTTTCAAAGATCCCCAAATAATTGTAATGGCCACTCAAGGCTGAACCCCACTAAACTAGTTCAACTCCCTCATCGTTCAGGGGGAAGTTTCAATCCTAGATAGAGACAGAGAATTGACCAGGAGAAACAGTTATCAGAGGCAAGTCTGAGAATAGAACAGAGGTGTTACCGTTCTTATGCCAGGGATCTGTTGTAGAATAGTATTTCCTGTCAAATTCTGGATATTTAGCTTCTTCCAGGGCATAGAATTTGGAACAGGCAACCCATGAAAAAATCTATATAACAACCATCATCAGTTACCATCTATACTCCAAAATCATTTTACAGGTGGTAAAAGCATTAAAACCTACAGCAGCAGCCATCAAAATGAATCTCGCTCATTATGGAGGCTACCCTCTTTCTGGAAAATGATCGGTAAATATTATTGAGTGCCCTTCTATGTGCCAGGCACTGAGAGGCACTTTCAATACATTAGGGCCCCAAAGATACAAATATCCTTGTCCCCTATCATAAATCTGGTCTCAGGAGATTTACTGTCATACAGAGCAAGGGTTACAGAGCTCCATTTTACAGTTAAGGCAAATGAGACTCAGAGTCAAAGACATCTTCTAATAAGTTACAGTGTCAAAAGATGAAAAAGCAAAGGCTTTGGGGCAGAGAAACCTGAGTTTGAATCTCACTATTATTGATCACTAGCCATGTAAAGTTGGGACAAGATGAACCTAACCTCCCTTCCCATAAGTTTCCTTATCTATAAAATGAAGAAAATCACATTTCAAACCCAAAGAGAATTGTGACAAATGCATCAGAGAATACATGGGAAAGGGCCTGGCACACTCAAAATAAATGATAATTTATCCCTATTTCCCCCATCCCACTCCATCCTCCCCTTGGTACTAGAGTCCAGGTGCATAAGGCATCTGACTTTCAGTTCAGTGAGCTCTGCAATCATCATGCTACCTCCTCTCTCAGACACTACTGGTTAAGGCAGAAAAGCAGCATTTACGACTTGCCCTTACTCAAAATGTATAAAAGCCCTGGGGAAATAAAGTCCTTTTGTGACTTTGTCTGTGGCAGGGAAAACACAGATGACATAGCTTAAGAAATGTGAAAAAATGTTCAGCCAAGTGTCTGAGGGCGTTGGAAACCCAAAAGAAGGAAGATAGCATCATGTGAGCAGACACAACTTGGGTAGCAGTGAAATGTTGACGAGAATCCACAACCAAGAAGTCAAGGTTAGACATTTCATGTTGGCCCAAAGAAACTACAAGAACTAGAAAAACAGCCCCATTGAGATACTCACCAAGAACAGAGCTTACCCTGATCTCTTAAACAGATGTGTAGTGAGCTCTGGCCCAAGGCAAAACAAGGCAAGGTATTAGCCTTAAACACTTGGGAGAAGTGTCTCTCTTCCCAGCACATAAGAGACTGATTTTGATTTTGATCATGGGGAGAGGAGTCATTGTCAGAGACTAAAATATCCATACCCCATCTCACTCCAGTACACATCACAACATATAGCACAATAATAACAGCTGACGTTTACTGGGCCACTATATGTCCCAGTTACTATACTACACTCTACATAATTTAACCTCATTTAGTATTTACAACAAATGCATGAGGTATGCATTATTATCTTCATTTTATAGAAGAAAGAACTGAGGTGTAGAAACCTTAAGTGTTCTGCCCAAGGCCACATACAGCAATTGATGGCTTCAAGATTTTAATTCAAGTCTAACTCCAAGATCAACTATTAGACGATATAGTTTCTCACATTGGATGGCAATCCCCAATGACTCAACTTAGAAAACCATGAGTCATCCTGGACTTAATGTAATACACTTCCCTCAATGCACCCCACCTATCGCTGCCATCCAATCAGTCAATCAGTGACTAATATCTGTTAATTTTACTGCCTAAATAGTTCCTACAATTACACACACACACACACACACACACACACACACACACAGAGAGAGAGAGAGAGAGAGAGAGAGAGAGAGAGAGAGAGACAGAGAGAGAATCTTTGCCTCCAAAATAACTGCAACTGCCTTATTCAAGGTCATTCTGTTTCCTGTCTGATCCTCTCCAGTCCAGTCCATAAATTACACAGAACCCCAGAGGAATCCTATCTAAAACATCTGCTTCTGTGGCTCCTCTCCGTAGCAGCTTTCAATACTGCCTATGGCTTACAGCAGTGGTTGTAACTCACTGATATATTAGAATCCTCTGAGGAGCTAATTAGCAATATGGAAACTGATTCCACCTTCAGTTAGCACAGACTCTTCTGAATCTGAAGTTACAGGTGAGACCTGAGAATCTGCAATTTTATTAAATGACCAAGTGAAAACCACTTGGCTTACAGGATACAAATTCAAAGCACTAGGATGGCATTCAAAACTTATTTCTAGCTTCTTATCTCAATACTCTCATAATCTTTTCCATGTGACCTTCCAGCAGTACCACCCTGTTGCAATTCCCTAATCTAACCTTGCTGTTTCATGCCCCTGTAGCTTTGTGTTATTGTCACTGCCTCCAACTTCAATGACCCCACCTTGCCCCCAACCATCTGTCTCCTTGCCACATCATCTCATAACTCAGATCTCAGCCCAAGAGACTACCACTTATTGAATGAAGCCCTTCCTGACTCTGTCCCTAGATAGATAGGAACACATCTCCACTTGTATGGTCTTCTTTCAAAGTATCTAATATCTTGATGCATTAGATGGTACTTCTATAGATTAGAACACAAATAATTGATGCACATATCTGATTCCCATCCACTATGTGGCTTTCACATTGATAAATTTCCAGTGTCTAGCCTTGACACTGCCTGGGCACTTTTCCCTCCAATTTTTTCTCCTCTTTTCTTCTTCCTCCTCTCATTCTTAAGTCACGGAAAGGAGTTTGAAAACAACAACGTTATCTCTCAACAGGCATCTTAATTTGAAGGCCAAGATGGACCCTGAACAACTTTTGAATCCAAAATTAAGACATTGCTAAACTATATCAGACAAATAAAAAATTTCTCTTTTTTCCCCTCAAAAACTACCAAAGACTTAACAATATCCATTCTATCACAGTATCTGTCATGTCCTGGCCATGAACTTCTTCATATATAATACAAATCCCTTAGATTATTTCTCTGTCCTCAGTAGAAATGGAAAATAACCACTTGTTATACTCTTACCTTACTCTTCTATACTACACATTAAGATAAGGTTGAACAAAATGTAATCTAGAATAAAAACTGAGAAGGAAAATGTGTCATAGTTGGTATATTGTTAAACTAGGCAAAAGTGAGCTGGTAAGGAGCTGGTGGAACTGTCATTGTTAGATAAACACAGATAAAGTGTTCAATTTGGTAAACAAGCTCTTTCCATTCTGCAAAGTTATCATGTGGTCTCTGGCATAGTACCGTCCTAGTTTCTCTTTGCCATGAAGAGACAAGTTGCAGCCAACAGAGCCTGCTTTTCTTTGTCCCTCGTCAGTGCCTGCTCTCCACTTTTCTTCTCTGGAATCTGCCTAGTATACTGGAATGGGAGTTGGGAGTCTGAAATTCCATCATAAATTCTGATACTAACTTGCTGCATGACCTTGGATCAGTCACCTTTCTCCCTGACTCTATTTTCTCATCTTATAAACCCATATTTGTGGAGCACTTCAAGCACATAAAGCACATTCCATAAATTTATCTTGTGGGATCTGCACAATCACTCTGTGAGGCAAATAGATGAGTCAAGGGAAGCTTCAAGGAAAGCTTCTGTGTCAAGAGAAGATATATCTTCTATTATATCTATAAAACTCAAGAGAGTTGGATTAGGGGTTCTTTAACTGAACAGCTTAAAATTAACAACAATATGCACAACACTTCATAAATTTAAAAATGCCTTCACATTCATTATAATACATTCTGTCAATAAAATTGTATTAGGTGCCTACCATAAGCCAGACACCATTAGACTGAGGATATAGTACAAACAAGTTAAACAAAGGCCCTCACTGTCTTAAGGTAGTTTCCATGGTGGTGGGCATGCATGAAGCACTCATACAAAAAGTTTAGAAAATGAATTTCAGATACTTCTAAGTACAGCAGGGTAATGGCATACTGGGTGACAGCAGCATTTTATTTAATCATCTCAATATCTTTATCATGTAGATATATTTCATTAACTCAATTTCCAGACAGAGCAAAGAAAAAGGCAGAAAAGCTAAGTGACTTAGCAAGCAAGTGAAGAAAAGTGCTTGGCTTCTACACCTACACACCACAACTTCTGAATATATGTTTCATGCTCATCCCAATCTTGTTTTGCTCCTGGTACTAGTTTTCTAGGATTCTATGATTTTCTTCAAATGACTGACTTGCACTTATTAAATAAGGCCTTGTTTCTGAGGCCTTAGGAGGATGAGACTTAGGCTAAATGCTTTGTGCTCATGAGATCAGGAGCACCAGGCGCTTTGCCTTCAAAACAGGACCAGCGTGTTTGCTGGTCCATTTGTCTATCAGTTCCTTCAGAGTAGCTGGGGCTTGTTTTGTTCACAGTTTTATCCCCTGTGCCTAGCACATGGCTTGGCCCCTAATTAGTGTTTGTTAAACATTTATGGAAGCTATGAATAAATGAATGGATGAATGTTTACCTAGGAATGTCTTCATTTCATTTTTACCTTTAAAGATAGTTTTGTTGAATATATGATTCTTGGCTGACAGTTTTTCATTCTTTCAATGTTTAGAATATGGCATTGCACTGCCTTCTGCTCTCTGTTATTTCTGATGAGAATCAGTTGTTAATCTATTGTGGTTCCATTTCATTTTTCTCTTGCTAATTTCAAAATCTTCTCTTTATATTTGGCTCCAATATTTTGACTATGATGTATCTAAGTATCAATATCTTTACATTTTCCTGCTTGAAATTAAAAAAAAAAAATCTTCTTTGATGTGTAGATTGATGTTTTTCATTAAATTTGGGAAGATTTTATCCATTTTTAAAAAATATTCTTTCTGCTCTTTTCTTTTTCTTCTTTTCTTCTCCTAATGATGTGCCTTTAAGATGTCCTACATTTCTTTGGGAATCTTCAGTTTGGTTCATTCTTTTTTTCTTTCTATCTTTCAAAATGAATAATCTATATTGATCTATGTTCTAAATTGCTGATTGTTTCTTCTGCCAAGTTATATCTTCTTGTGACCTTTTCTAGTGAATTTTTCATTTCAGTTATAGTTTTCAACTCCAGATTTTCCATTTTCTTCTTTTTTTATAACTTCTATCTCTTTATTGGCATTCTCTACTTGATGAGAAATTGTTATTATACTTTATTTTAGTATTTTAGACATAGTTCCTTCAGTTCTTTGAATATGTTTAAATAGCTGATTTTTAAAGTTTTTGCCTAGTTAAGTTCAACATCTTTGTTTCCTCATGGATAGTTTTTTGTTGATTTTCTCATATAATACCATGTATGAGTCACACTTTCCTCATTCTTTGCATGCCTCAAAATTTTTAGTTCAAACCAATATTTTAGATACTATATTGTAAAAACTCTGGATATTGACCTGACCCTTTCTGAGACTCATTTTGTTTTTTGCTTTGTCATTTGTTTGTTTAGTGACTTGGCTGAACCACTTCTGTGAAACTGGTTTCCCTGACACTTTGAAACTTCTGGTGTTGCTACTCACATTTTTTGTTTGTTTTTATGGTTGAGATTGGCATCCCATTGGTCAAATCTGGGTTTACATAAACCACTTATTAAGAATATAGTCACAATTTTTAATTTTAATTTTTGTTGACTTTTTTTATTCAGTTCAACAAATAAAATTAGTTGATATTTTGTATAAATGTATATTGGGGAGCACATTTTTCCTTTTGCCTCAGGCTCAGATATGGTTGGCATAGCACCAATGAAAAGCTTTACTTTTCTTGACTCTGGGTTTCCTTTATCCTTCCTATCTCCATAATCCATTCTTTAAACCATGATGGCCTAAATTTATTGAACTTCATTCCTTTCCCAGCACTGCCTCTGCACAGTAACCTCAAAGGCCTCCTTTCCCTAACCTGACTTTTAAGCCTTCTGAGTACAGAATAGCTTAGAATGCCTAGGGAATTATGAGGTAGGCAAAGATTACATAAACCACTTTTTGGTTAATGTTGCTATGAAGCCCTCTTAGTCAGTTAGATTTTTACCCTTTACCACTACTGGATGTGCATGTGACTTGGAAAACACTTTCACACTTCAGGGAGTTTAGAATTTTGCCCACATTCAGGTAGGGACAAACACTTCAGAAATTATCTCTCTAGTTGCTTTTCAAAGGGCACAATTTTAGGCATAGTTATCTATTCCACTAGAGACAAATACGATTTTATTATTATGCCTGGCTTTGTAGGAGTTGTGCCTTGGTCAGGGTGGCATAACATTTAGAAAATGTAGGGCCAGACATTGTACTTAAGCCTTTTTATCCTTAAGCCCTCCATATTTTACTGATGGATCCATGTGTGGTTTGAGGAATGATTTAGAGCCTACACCACATCCTGTCTAGGTTGCTTTTGAGAGGGTACAGTAAAGCACACATGCATAACTTTCCACACACCCAGCAGTGAGTGTAATTCCACAAGGTCTCTTCTTAGTGATTCCTTTGTCTGGTTCTCTGGTATCCTCCATGTTGGTCTGCTGTTTTGTTTGTTGCTACTAGTATCATGGAGCTACCAATCCACTCTTAATTGCTTACCACCAAGATGTCCATTATTTTTGACAGTGCCCTTAGGCATAAACTTCTTCATGCTCTGTTCCAAATAAAGTCAGTCACCTCAGGGAGAACTATAGAGTACTCCATCCTAATGCCTTTCCCTGGGACAGAACCTCTGTCACTGCAATAGAATTGGGAGCAGGGACGGTGACCTCTTTCTCCCAGAGTGACTCCCCTGTTCCACAAGTGTGGCAGTGACCTGCTTCTCCCAGAATAACTCCCCTGTTCTACAAGTGGACCCTGGGGATAATGGTATATTCCCTAGTCCTCTTAATTTGCCTTTCCTAGTGTGGAAGTTTTACCTTACAGATGAGCTGAGGCTGGCACAAGCAGGACCCCTGTATTCTTGGTTTACCATCTCTGGGGCAAAGCCCTCATATGTAGAAAGTGGGTGAGGAAGGAATCTCCAATCCTCTCAGCTATGCCTTCCTAGAACAGTGCTTCTGTAATATAGGGCTGGGGGGGGGGGGAAAGAGATGCTTGTGGCCTGTCCCATTGTAGAGTGAAATTATAACTATGGAGTAAGATTTTGAAAGAGAGGAAGCCTCCGTCTTCTTGGTTGCACTTGCCTGAAGAATGGAGCTAAGCGAAGGAATAGGAACAGGTCATGACTCAAATGCTATAGACTTTTGCTGTTTTTACTGAGTCTTAATAGCTTTTCTTGAATAAACATTTCTCTTTTTGCTATGTGCCCTTAGGATATTTTCTGAAGATTTTAAATGGTTGATTGATCATTTTTACCAGTTAAATCATTTTTACCAGTTAAATGGTTGCTTCACGGAGTAGAGGGTCCACCAGATCCTTGATCTGCCATTCCAGAAGTCATGCCTATAGAAACACCTTCGTCTTGGAGTGGAGAGATTGGAAAAGGCTTCACAGGAGTTACAGAAATGATGTTTATTTAAGTTGGCTTAGGCAGGCAGACAGGCAAGAAAAAAGTTGCCCCACACGGGGAAACAACATGTGCAAAGGAATGTGTAAATAAGACTGGAAGACTGCATAGGTGCTAGAGGTCAAGTGACTGCAGTGCGTAATCTATGCTAAGGTACTTGGATCTCATCCTACAGGCAATGAGGAGCCATGAGAGGACCTTAGAATGGGGAATGATCTGCGCAGTTCTGAATTCAAGACAGGTCACTCTGGCTGAAGTCCCAAACAGTTTAAAAGGTATTAGATTTAATCCCAGACTTTGCCAAAGCAGAGAAAGAAAGATGAGAATGCAGTTAGCAGCCAAGCCAATGCTTTTCAGTTCTCATATATGTCAGATCAAAAATCTACTTAATTTCTGTTAAGGTAAGTACACATTTCACATTCATAACTAAAACCATTAAGATAAGAAAGTAAAACGAAAATGGATATGCTCTTTGGTTAAAATATTTGCACATTTCTTCAACTAAATATCCAAAACACATAGGTGATTTGTACATGTATAGTACATATGCTGATGAATCTCTAAGAAAAAATTAATCTGACAAAAAATATTTATCTGAGTTGCTTAAATATGTATTTTATTTTTTAGTAGAAAGCTCCTTTTGTGAAACCATCTGGTTAAATTGAATGATCACTGAATACGCATCAGGAGCTAGAAGTTCCAGTCTACATTTTTGCCATTAGCTTACTGGAGAAGCTTTAGCGTCCTTTCTTTCTTTGGGACTAAACTTCTTTTCATCTGCAGAGAAAAATTAAAAAGGTATGAAGAAAAGGAGGTTGAACTAGCAAGTCTCTAAGGTCCCTTTTAGCTCTAACATCCATAATTCATGAGTCTTTTTGGCAAAAATACTTCCAGTACCTGATTTAAATCAACCCCACTAGAAAGACCTTTGAAGCATGATCTCCAAACTCTAAAGCCATAAGAAAAAACAATGATGAATTTAACTACATAATTTTAGACTGATAAATAGGAAACACAAGCAAAGTTGAAAGATAAATTGGAAAAAGTATTTGTCACACATATAACAAGAGGCTAAATCCTTTTATATACAAAGAGCTCCATAAACCAATAAGAAACAGATGAAAAGCCATATAGTAACAGGAACATCAAATAAGCAATGGCCAAGAACAGTTAGTTCACATGGAAAGAAACATAAATGGCCAAAAAACATGTGAAAATATACTCATTTTCACACAAAATTAAGATAGGCAACTTAAAATGATCATAAATTGTTATTTATACTTATCAGATTTACTAAGATTTAAAAAGTTAATATCCAATATTTGCAATTTTTGGCAGGGAAAAGGTAACATCTACCAGTACTGAAAATGTGTACACTCCTTATGTCCAACTGTTAAACATCTAAGAATTTGTCTTATTGCTATACATGCAAAAGTATGCTAATAAAGGTATACAATTATACTAACAATTATATAGTCCTTCACTACTTAATCTAAAAATAACTAAGTTCTTAATGTGCATTATTAACTTTTTAAATCCTCATAAAAGCCCTACTGGATAGTGACCATTATTGCCTCCATTTTTTCACACAAGGACACTGAGGCAAAGAAATTAAGCAACTTGCCTAAGGTCATACAGCAAGGGATTGGTGGCACCAATATTCAGTCCACAGTGGTCTGGCTCCAGAGCCATTCACCTTAAACACCATATATACTGCCTCTCAAGGATGTTAATTGCAGCACTACTTTTAATATCAAAAGAGTTATGAAAACACGAAATATCCATTAGTAGGCAAAACAAAAAGTAAATTACAAGACAGCCATACAGTTGAAAATTGTGCAACCTTTAAGAAAACTTATATAGGTCTATATATATTGATATGGAAAAGTATATATAAGGTCTATTAATTAAGTGAAGAAATTAAGTTGTAGAATAGTAGTTGTCATGTGATAGGAATTTTGAAAACATAATATGCGTATATCTAACAATATATATGCACAGAAAATCTCAGGAACCAAACACAAGAAACTAGTCACTATGGTTACCCTCTGAGGAGTGAAACTGGGAGTGCAAAGAAGGGGTGAGGTCATAAGTAGGAGAACTTCTACATTTTCATATCTTTTCGTTCAGTTTTATCATTCTACTATAAGCATGTATTACTTTTATTAGTTAAAATTACTAATCAACCAACTTTAAGCACCCTACCAGAAGTTCCTATTTGCTGCTTTTTCCCATAACAGGAGAGAGACCTTTATGACATTAATTAATTAGTGTGATCCATGAAAGCTCTAACACTAAGCTGCAACTCCATTGACCTTTCCTTTGGGTCTCTCAAGCACCAGGCCCAAGACTACAGAGGATTCTGGACACTCTTAGGACAGCTCCCTGTGAATTAACAAAAGCATGTTCTCTTGAGTGGTTGCCTCAGGATTTTTAGATGTGCCCTAAGTACAAGGACAGTCAATTAAGCCTAAAAATATTTAAGGGCCTTCAGTGGTTCTTTCATTATGGGTTAGAAGGTTGGGGGCAGTTACAAAATAATTAATCCGTACTTCCTTCTTGGCCTCTAGAAATCTACATGTTTCCTGTATTTTCCAAGAGTTAAATGGTCTTGCCCCCTACTGAAAAATGATTTAATTTTCACCTCTTTTTATGACCCTTAAATTAACATTTAAAACTGGTATAAAAACAACCTTTAAAAAAAATCTTCAAACACTTTGATGACTACTTAAGTTTTTCCAACATTTCGGAGAATACATTAGAATTATATTGTGGAAAAAATCTATTTTTAAAAAGATTATATTTGTGGAAAAATTGATATACATGAAATCTTCATTAAAATTGATAGGGAAGACACTAAGAAATTATAATATAAATGGGCAAAGGTGCAAATATACAAATTCCATGCAAGAAAAAATGAAAACTCAGGATATATTTCATATCACCTTTGTCTTTTCTTAGAATAATTTTTAGAGAAAAAAATCAGGTTAAAATTAAATGATGCCTTAACTAAAAATAAAATCAGAAAAAAGGAAACCACAACATTATTAATAATAAAATAAAATGCAAAGTCAACCAAGCATAAGTTATCTTTTAATGGAAAATAGGGTAGAATAAGAACTTATAATGTCCAGTGTTGTTGACATTGCAGTGAAATTAGAACAATCATTTGCTGCTAGAAGTACTTTAAGTTGACATAAACTTTTGTGAAAGGACTATGGCAATACGCTACAGGTTCCAAAAAATCTTCTCATGCTCTTTGACCTGATAACTCCACTTTTGAAATTGATTCTAAGAAATAATTCAGCCAAAGCAAATAGCTGTGTACATAGGTATATTCACTGTCAAGTTATAAAATATTTAAAAATAAGAAATAACTTAGATGTTCAACAAGAGAAAAATGATTTAGTACAGGATGGCACATTTACTCCAGTGCAATACTTTCCAATTGAATTTTCTCTGTTGATGAAAATATCTTGGGGGGCAGATCAAGATGGCTGAATAGGAGCAGCTCCAGTCTCCAACTCCCAGCACAAGCGACACAGAAGACCGGTGATTTCTGCATTTTCAACTGAGGTACTGGGGTCATCTCACTAGGGAGTGCCGGACAATCGGTGCTGGTCAGCTGCTGCAGCCTGACCAGCGAGAGCTGAAGCAGGGCGAGGCATCGCCTCACCTGGGAAGCGCAAGGGGGAAGGGAATCCCTTTTCCTAGCCAGGGGAACTGAGACACAGAACACCTGGAAAATCAGGTAACTCCCACCCCAATAATGCGCTTTCAGCAAATGGGCACACCAGGAGAATATATCCCACACCCGGCCGGGAGGGTCCCACGGCCATGGAGCCTCGCTCATTGCTAACACAGCAGTCTGCGGCAATCTAACCGCAAGGCAGCAGTGAGGCTGGGGGAGGGGCGCCCGCCATTGCTGAGGCTTAAGTAGGTAAACAAAGCCACTGGAAGCTCGAACTGGGTGGAGCTCACAGCAGCTCAAGGAAACCTGCCTGTCTCTGTAGACTCCACCTCTGGGGAGAGGGCACAGCTAAAAAACAACAGGGGAAGCAGCAGAGGCCTGTGCAGACGCGAACGACTCTGTCTGACAGCTTTGAAGAGAGCAGTGGATCTCCCAACACGGAGGCTGAGATCTGAGAATGGACAGAATGCCTGCTCAAGTGGGTCCCTAACCCCTGAGTAGCCTAACTGGGAGACATCCCCCACTAGGGGCAGTCTGACACCCCACACCTCACAGGGTGGAGTACACCCCTGAGAGGAAGCTTCCAAAGTAAGAATCAGACAGGTACACTCACTGTCCAGCAATATTCTATCTTCTGCAACCTCTGCTGCTGATACCCAGGCAAACAGGGTCTGGAGTGGACCTCAAGCAATCTCCAACAGACCTATAGCTGAGGGTCCTGACTGTCAGAAGAAAAACTATCAAACAGGAAGGACACGTATACCAAAATCCCATGAGTACGTCACCATCATCAAAGACCAGAGACAGATAAAACCACAAAGATGGGGAAAAAGCAGGGCAGAAAAGCTGGAAATTCAAAAAATAAGAGTGCATCTCCCCCTGGAAAGGAGCGCAGCACATCACCAGCAATGGATCAAACCTGGTCAGAGAATGACTTTGACGAGATGAGAGAAGAAGGCTTCAGTCCATCAACTTCTCAGAGCTAAAGGAGGAATTATGTACCCAGCGCAAAGAAACTAAAAATCTTGAAAAAAGTGGAAGAATTGACAGCTAGACTAATTAATGCAGAGAAGGTCATAAACGAATGACAGAGATGAAAACCATGACACGAGAAATACGTGACAAATGTACAAGCTTCAGTAACGGACTCGATCAACTGGAAGAAAGAGTATCAGCGATTGAAGATCAAATGAATGAAATGAAGCGAGAAGAGAAACCAAAAGAAAAAAGAAGAA
Source organism: Trachypithecus francoisi (assembly GCF_009764315.1). Classification (NCBI taxonomy): domain Eukaryota; kingdom Metazoa; phylum Chordata; class Mammalia; order Primates; family Cercopithecidae; genus Trachypithecus; species Trachypithecus francoisi. The sequence goes on along the minus strand of NW_022680568.1, from coordinate 107,295 downwards.
AAGAAATGAACAAAGCCTGCAAGAAGTATGGGATTATGTAAAAAGACCAAATCTACGTCTGATTGGGGTGCCTGAAAGTGAGGGGGAAAATGGAACCAAGTTGGAAAGCACTCTTCAGGATATCATCCAGGAGAACTTCCCCAACCTAGTAGGGCAGGCCAACATTCAAATTCAGGAAATACAGAGAACGCCACAAAGATACTTCTCGAGACGAGCAACTCCAAGACACATAATTGCCAGATTCACCAAAGTTGAAATGAAGGAAAAAATCTTAAAGGCAGCCAGAGAGAAAGGTCGGGTTACCCACAAAGGGAAGCCCATCAGACTAACAGCAGATCTCTCGGCAGAAACTCTACAAGCCAGAAGAGAGTGGGGCCAATATTCAAGTTCTTAAAGAAAAGAATTTTAAACCCAGAATTTCATATCCAGCCAAACTAAGCTTCATCAGTGAAGGAGAAAAAATCCTTTACAGATAAGCAAATGCTTAGAGATTTTGTCACCACCAGGCATGCCTTGCAAGAGACCCTGTCACAAGCACTAAACATGGAAAGGAACAACCGGTACCAGCCATTGCAAAACATGTCAAAATGTAAAGACGATCAAGGCTAGGAAGAAACTGCATCAACTAACGAGCAAAATAACCAGTTAATATCATAAGGAAGGATCAAGTTCACACATAACAATAGTAACCTTAAATGTTGATGGACTAAATGCTCCAATTAAAAGACACAGACTGGAAAACTGGATAAAGAGTCAAGACCCATCAGTCTGCTGTATTCAGGAGACCCATCTCACATGCAGAGACATACATAGGCTCAAAATAAAGGGATGGAGGAAGATCTACCAAGGAAATGGAGAACAAAAAAAAGCAGGGTTGCAATCCTAGTCTCTGATAAAACAGACTTTAAACCATCAAAGATCAAAAGAGACAAGGAAGGCCATTACATAATGGTAAAGGGATCAATTCAACAGGAAGAGCTAACTCTCCTAAATATATATGCACCCAATACAGGAGCACCCAGATTCATAAAGCAAGTCCTTAGAGACTTACAAAGAGACTTAGACTCCCATACAATAATAATGGGAGACTTCAACACTCCACTGTCAAAATTAGACAGATCAACGAGACAGAAAGTTAACAAGGATATCCAGGAATTGAACTCAGCTCTGCACCAAGCGGACCTAATAGACATCTATAGAACTCTCCACTACAAATCAACAGAATATACATTCTTCTCAGCACCACATCGTACTTATTCCAAAATTGACCACATAATTGGAAGTAAAGCACTCCTCAGCAAATGTAAAAGAACAGAAATTATAACAAACTGTCTCTCAGACCACAGTGCAATCGAACTAGAACTCAGGACTAAGAAACTCAATCAAAACCGCTCAACTACATGGAAACTGAACAACCTGCTCCTGAATGACTACTGGGTACATAGCGAAATGAAAGCAGAAATAAAGATATTCTTTGAAACCAATGAGAACAAAGATACAACATACCAGAATCTCTGGGACACATTTAAAGCCGTGTGTAGAGGGCAATTTACAGCACTAAATGCCCACAAGAGAAAGCTGGAGAGATCTAAAATTGACACTCTAATATCACAATTAAAATAACTAGAGAGGCAAGAGCAAATGCATTCAAAAGCTAGCAGAAGGCAAGAAATAACTAAGATCAGAGCAGAACTGAAGGAGATAGAGACACAAAAAAACCTCCAAAATATCAATGAAATCAGGAGTTGGTTTTTTGAAAAGATCAACAAAATTGACAGACCATTAGCAAGACTAATAAAGAAGAGAAGAAGCATCAAATAGATGCAATAAAAAATGATAAAGGGGATATCATCACCGACCCCACAGAAATACAAACTACCCAGAGAACTATAAACACCTCTATGCAAATCAACTAGAAAATCTAGAAGAAATGGATAATTTCCTGGACACTTACACTCTCCCAAGACTAAACCAGGAAGAAGTTAATCCCTGAATAGACCAATAGCAGGCTCTGAAATTGAGGCAACAATTAATAGCCTACCCACCAAAAAAGTCCAGGACCAGATGGATTCACAGCTGAATTCTACCAGAGGTACAAGGAGGAGCTGGTATCATTCCTTCTGAAACTATTACAATCAATAGAAAAAGAGGGAATCCTCCCTAACTCCTTTTATGAGGCCAACATCATCCTGATACCAAAGCCTGACAGAGACACAACAAAAAAAGAGAATTTTAGACCAATATCACTGATGAACATCGATGCAAAAATCCTCAATAAAATACTGGCAAACCGGATTCAGCAGCACATCAAAAAGCTTATCCACCATGATCAAGTAGGCTTCAACCCTGGGATGCAAGGCTGGTTCAACATTCGCAAATCAATAAACGTAATCCAGCATATAAACAGAACCAAAGACAAGAACCACATGATTATCTCAATAGATGCAGAAAAGGCTTTTGACAAAATTCAACAGCCCTTCATGCTAAAAACGCTCAATAAATTTGGTATTGATGGAACGTACCTCAAAATAATAAGAGCTATTTATGACAACCCCACAGCTAATATCATCCTCAATGGGCAAAAACTGGAAAAATTCCCTTTGAAAACTGGCACAAGACAGGGATGCCCTCTCTCACCACTCTTATTCAACATAGTGTTGGAAGTTCTGGCTAGGGCAATCAGGCAAGAGAAAGAAATCAAGGTTATTCAGTTAGGAAAAGAAGAAGTCAAATTGTCCCTATTTGCAGATGACATGATTTTATATTTAGAAAACCCCATCGTCTCAGCCCAAAATCTCCTTAAGCTGATAAGCAACTTCAGCAAAGTCTCAGGATACAAAATTAATGTGCAAAAATCACAAGCATTCTTATACACCAGTAACAGACAAGCAGAGCCAAATCAGGAATGAACTTCCATTCACAATTGCTTCAAAGAGAATAAAATACCTAGGAATCCAACTTACAAGGGATGTAAAGGACCTCTTCAAGGAGAATTACAAACCACTGCTCAGTGAAATAAAGAGGACACAACAATGGAAGAACATACCAGGCTCATGGATAGGAAGAATCAATATCGTGAAAATGGCCATACTGTCCAAGGTTATTTATAGATTCAATGCCATCCCCATCAAGCTACCAAGAGTTTCTTCTTCACAGAATTGGAAAAAACGGCTTTAAAGTTTATATGGAACCAAAAAGAGCCCGCACTGCCAAGACAATCCTAAGTCAAAAGGACAAAGCTGGAGGCATCACGCTACCTGACTTCAAACTATACTACAAGGCTACAGTAACCAAAACAGCATGGTACTGGTACCAAAACAGAGATATAGACCAATGGAACAGAACAGAGTCCTCAGAATAATACCACACATCTACAGCCATCTGATCTTTGGCAATCTGAGAGAAACAAGAAATGGGGAAAGGATTCTCTATTTAATAAATGGTGTTGGGAAAATTGGCTAGCCATAAGTAGAAAGCTGAAACTGGATCCTTTCCTTACTCCTTATACGAAGATTAATTCAAGATGGATTAGAGACTTAAATGTTAGACCTAATACCATAAAACCCTAGAAGAAAATCTAGGTAGTGCCATTCAGGACATAGGCATGGGCAAGGACTTCATGTCTAAAACACCAAAAGCAACGGCAGCAAAAGCCAAAATCGACAAATGGGATCTAATTAAACTAAAGAGCTTTTGCACAGCAAAAGAAACTACCATCAGAGTGAACAGGCAACCTACAGAATGGGAGAAAATTTTTGCAACCTACTCATCTGACAAAGGGCTAATATCCAGAATCTACAAAGAACTCAAACAAATATACAAGAAAAACAACAACCCCCCTCAAAAAGTGGGCAAAGGATATGAACAGACATTTCTCAAAAGAAGACATTCATACAGCCAACAGACACATGAAAAAATGCTCATCATCACTGGCCATCAGAGAAATGCAAATCAAAACCACAATGAGATACCATCTCACACCAGTTAGAATGGCAATCATAAAAAGTCAGGAAACAACAGGTGTTGGAGAGGATGTGGAGAAATTGGAACACTTTTACACTGTTGGTGGACTGTAAACTAGTTCAACCATTATGGAAAACAGCATGGCAATTCCTCAAGGATCTAGAACTAGATGTACCATATGACCCAGCCATCCCACTACGGGTATATACCCAAGGATTATAAATTATTCTACTACAAGACACATGCACACGTATGTTTATTGCGGCACTATTCACAATAGCAAAGACTTGGAATCAACCCAAATGTCCATCTTTGGCAGACTGGATTAAGAAAATGTGGCACATATACACCATGGAATACTATGCAGCCATAAAAAAGGATGAGTTTGCGTCCTTTGTAGGGACATGGATGCAGCTGGAAACCATCATTCTTAGCAAACTATCACAAGAACAGAAACCAAACACCACATGTTCTCACTCATAGGTGGGAACTGAACAATGAGATCACTTGGACTCGGGAAGGGGAACATCACACACTGGGTCCTATCATGGGGAGGGGGGGGGGGGAGGGGGAGGGATTGCATTGGGAGTTATACATGATATAAATGATGAATTGATGGTTGCTGACGAGTTGATGGGTGCAACACACCAACATGGGACAAGTATACATATGTAACAAACCTGCACGTTATACACATGTACCCTAGAACTTAAAGTATAATAAAATAAAAAATAAAAAATAAAATAAAAAAGAAAATGTCTTATATCTGTTCTATTCAAAACGGTAGCAAGTAGATACATGTGGCTCCTGAGTATTTAACTTGTGACTAATGAGACTGAAGGGATGAATTGTTAATTTTTTCTGACTGTAATTAGTTTTAACTTCAATCTATGTAGCCACCTATATTGGAATGGTATACCAAGAAGCAGTTAAAATTTTAAAAATTCAATATTTTATGTCAAAGGAAAAGAAGTAAAACATAAAAGAAATAAGTCATGATTAAAACCATGTTTAATATAAACAATATACAAAAACACATGTTCATGGACAAATATAGAAAATAAAAATGGTTAAATATGCAAACATAAAAACAAATTTTGGTAGAGTGATTAACTACTGATATGTTTTACTTGTTTTTAACATTATTTTTTATTATTTCAATTTTAAATCTTTTAAAAAACCTTCATTGCAGGTCTGATTTCAACTCATGTTACAAAGTTCTCAAACACGCTTTAGATTCACGAATACTGATTTACTATTACATTGGCCAATACAGCTTTTCTTTAGGCAATTCTAAATTTCCTTGCTAGGAGCAAAGAGATGAGGAACTAGGATCTTCCCAACACACCTGTCCTTAAAAATAAGTTTAAAAACATGACATGCTCCATGAAATCTGAAAGCCAGAGCATCTTAAGCTGGCACCACTGAAGTTAAAACAAAGAAGAATGGAGATAGAATGACTAAGTAACTAGGAACATACTTCTGTTAATGAAATATACAATAAGATAGAAGGATATTCAAGGCCTCTTTATGTTGGAATTTAGAGGGTGAGGTGGGAACTGCTTTGATTTCTCACCTTTATCTTCCATCTCACAGATACCAAAGGCAAAGTTTCCATGTGGCTACTAATTCCGCTGGAAATAGTAAACTCTGGTCTTGTCTGCCTGCTAGTGTATTTCCATTGACTACAAAGTGGCATGAAACTAGATTTACAGATACATCTGGTTTCATGTTGATTTTTGGCCAGTGAAAAATCTACAGCTCTGCTGGGCGTCGCACTTCAAGACTATTATGCCTGGACAGTTTGAACAGAAGGAAACTTGAGTTTCATGTTAGTTCTGGGGACATGGGCCCAAATTCAGCATGCACATGGGCAACAGAACTAGATGTGAGCCCAAAGTTGGTGGCAGGCAGCTCTTGCAAAATCGGTGTCTTGTTGGTCCCAGAGCCAAAATATGGCAGGGAAGAAGTCAATACAGAGCTTTTTTGGTCCCATATGATTCTGTTACATGTGGAACTCCAGTCTGTGAAAATTAAGTGGAGGTTTTTCTGTACAACTCTGAATGAGCACATAAGTCACAGTGGGGACAGAACATCTGGATGGAGAATGAATTGTTCTCTTTTACTATTTTTACTAATTCTTAACATTTGAATCACACTTTAAACAAAATGCTTTCAAATCCATTATCCCATTTGATGCTCACACAACACTGTGAGGTAAGCATAATACTCAGTACATTAACAACAGCTGTCTTAAGAACCAGTATTTGTATAGCACATTCTCTTTCAAGTGTACTACCTAACTTGTTACTCTTAACTCAAAGAAGTAGCTAGAAAGTTTCAACTTTCCATTTTATAGCTAAAGAAACCAAGACTCAGAGAAGAAGAGCAACAAGATGGCTATGGATTCATAATTACTTATGCAGTAGCACCAGGGCCTGGACACTAGTGTTCTAATTCCAAGCTCACTGTTCTTTCAAAAATACCGTGTGGGCCGGGCGTGGTGGCTCATATCTGTAATCCCAGTACTTTGGGAGGCTGAGGCGGGAGGATCTCCTGAGGTTAGGAGTTCAAGACCAGCCCAACCAACATGGAGAAACCCCGTCTCTACTAAAAATACAAAATCAGCTGGATGTGGTGGCACATGATTCTAATTCCAGCTACTCGGGAGGCTGAGGCAGGAGAATCGCTTGAACCCAGGAGGCGGAGGTTGCAGTGAGCCAAATTCGAGCCATTGCACACCAGCCTGGGCAAGAAGAGTGAAACTCCATCTCAGATTAAACAAACAAACAAACAAACAAACAACAACAACAAAAAACAACCACAACAACAAAACCGTGTGGTCTCTTTGTAGTCATACATGTTGAAGATATGCACAAAGAGCCAATATAAGGCTTAAACTTGTTCATTCAAGTGCCATGAATTTGCAGTACCCAGAAGCAACACATTCTGCCCATCCTTTTTTTGCTCAACTACTGTTCAGTGTAGACAACAGACTCCTGAATGATTCCACTATCTTTGGTTTCACTTCTCTGTATTTTACTCGCAGTCATCATTCTAAAATGCAAATCCTACTGGGATACACCTCTGCTTATAATCCTTCTACAGGCATACAAAATAATAATTGCCAAGCCTCAATCAAGAAGACTAATATTAGAAAAAGTAATATTCATTTCATGCACAGTGTACATAAGAAGTACTCAGTGAATAGCAAATTATTTTTTAAATCCTTCTAAGACTATGTTCATAAGATTTGTTCAATATCTTCAAAGGGCAAAAAGTTTTTGTTAGAAGTTTTTGAAATCTGCACAACATGGTGACTATAGTTGATAATAATGTGTTATCTATTTCAAAATTTTTAAGAGTAAATTTTAAATGTTGTAACCAAAACATAAGTATGTGAAGTGATAAATATGCAAATTAGCTTGATTTAATCATTCTACATTGCATACATACATCATAACATCACATTGTACCCCACTGAAATATATAATTATATTTTGTCAATTAAAAATTAAATAAAATTTTAAAACCCCACAGGATGTCATCCAAGGCCCTTTGTAACCTAACACAGGCCTGCTGTCTGCTGAAGCAACAGTGAAGTATGTGCCATTCTCTTAAATGCAATGTAGTAGCATAGCTCTAGGCTAGTCCCTCTGTCTGGGGTGCTTTTCTTCCCTCAGCTTGAGTTTCTCTGAGAACTTTCCCTTATCACTCTTTTCCCTCAGAATCAATCACATATTCAGCACCTTATACTCACGTACGCTATGAATTTTTTTTTAAAATAGCAATTTAAAAAGTGTTTTGTCTTTTTAAAGGTGTTTTGTCTCCCCTGGTCGACTAAAAACACCTAAAAGACAGAGATTTGTCTCATCTGTTAACAGAATGCCTAGCACAGTGCCTGGCACATGTCAGGCACTTATAGGCTTATTGAATTAATTCACTTCAATAAAGCAATGCCGATTATCTATTATGTTACCTGACAAAATATTGCATGCCCATTTTGAGGCAAATGCAAAACAGTAAACCTCACATTTGATGAATTATCAAATCCAATACATCATCAGTTTCTGAACAGACAGATAAAAGGCTATCACATGGCTTCCCTGAGTTACTCTTTCTGCTGCTTGGCAGCCATGAAGATAAGAAAGGGAAAAACTGCTTTTTTTAGGGACAAATAAAGCGGTCAGATGACCATTTCATAGCCCACAGAGTGACTGTAAAACAAAATGGCAAACCACTCAACAAATGGCTTTCTCATAAAGAATGCTCCAGGATGGAATGAACACACACGTGCATGCCAAACTGGCCCTCCAAAGAGTCTGTCCACAATGAAAGTGGAACCATCTAAGCAAAAAGGGTGAGTCATCTCACAATCATGTACACATCTCCCCTCAACACTAAAAGGAAATTCCAACTGTGTCCTCTGTAACACAGGCAACTGGAAGAATCCTTTGCAAAATGCCTGAGGCTGAGTCCTTTGTGCTCTACAATATATTGAGATTCCTACTGAACTCATTCCCAGGGAAGGAAACACTTTCCTAATTATTTTTGGACTTCACTTAACCAGCTCCAGATCATAAAGTTCCCATTCTCACACTGGTCCCTGAGGGACTAAAGTGAAGGACACTGTTCCAAAGATGCCATTGGCAACCAACCTAGGAAAGAGGTTTCAAAAAACACTCTCCAGTTACCATCGCTAGGTCAACTCCCTCCTCTGGAGGCAGACAATAACAGCCTGCAGTGAAAACTATTCCAGCATAAAAGGCTCACAGAACAAAGAGAAATGTAAAGAAAAATGTGTTCACTTTCCTAAATTTCCTCAGCCAGTGGTTGAATAAGCTAATACTGTTTACCCTGTGTGATCTTGTTACAGTCACACACAAGTTGTTAAGAGTCAAGAAAATTTTCAACAACAGTAGGAAACCTACTCTTATTCTTCAAGTAAATGGTCCATATACTGGTAATTATCAAACAGGGTGAGTGCAGAGGAATATATATCAGAATCTCTGGGAGAAGGTGTCATTCAGAGAAACACATTCTGTACCATAATTATTTGATACTCTGGCACCAATGACTAATTTACTTGAGGATTTCAAGCATTAAAAGAGGGTATGAAACTTTCATGCTTATTAAAAATGGATATGTGCTTATTATAAATGTCAATCCTTGAACCTCAGTAAGTTTGAGGAGGGGCCTAGGAATCTGCATTTGTAACAGAAATACTCTTCTCTCCCCTTCCCAAGGACTCTATGTAGACAGCCCTGTGATCGCATGTTACAAATCCTACCATCCTGTAAATGCTACACATTTCCCAACAGATCAGTTTATACATGCTAAGGGTTAGAGAAAGTGACAGACAGTTGGCAGATCATCAGCATAGAGTTAGAACAAACAAACATGAACCCCAAAAGTAACCTTCAGGCACAGTGAAATTGAATCACCCTATTCTCTCAGAGGAACATAAATTTGTAGAATGTGGTGATGCCCAGGGAACAGATCAACACCCTTAAGGCCTCTTGGAACGGGTGAGGGCTAGCAACTTGCAGACCCTACTGCAGTGGTCTCATCTAATCTACTTCCCATCCTTAGTTCCAGAAATGGCACACACACACAGACACACAGACACACAAACAGACAGACAGACACACACACACACAATTTCTCCCCAGTTTCTGACCTTCTGTTAAAGAGCAGCTGTGGGGTTGGAAGACAGTGCTGTTCCTGTACCATCATGTATAAAAGGTTCCTTCCTCTGACTATTGCTGTTACCCACCCTCTCAGGATTATACCATAATGGTTAAGTATGAGATTTAGAGCCAAGCTGTCTTGGTACTAATCCTGACTCTAAAACTTCCTAACTCTGTGATTTCAATCTATCTCAGCACCTTACAAAGCTATTGGGCTTTACCTCCTTGCACCGTGCCATGCCCATTTTATCTCTGTGACACATCTAAAACATTTTCTCTCTCCTCCTTTTCCAAAACAACTCTTCTAAATCATCTCTTCATCATCTTTCCATCCTAAATGCCCTCCCTGTCTCCAGTCTCTGCCTCACCACCCTCCAAACTTTACCGTCAACCCTTATCTACACTATTGCTAGAATTTTCTTTCTAAATCACAGATGTGATCAGTTAACCTCTTTGTTGAAAAACAAATGTTAATGTTTAAACTCCTCAGCCTGAAATTCAAGGCCTTCTATGACTAACCCCAATCTGTACTTTCAAACTCGTTTCCTACTACACTTATTTTTATGCATCTTATACTTCCATTATACTGAACTCTTGAATTATCCCATATGATGACTTTCAAGGTTATCTATTCTTTTGCTTGTGCTCTTCTCTATAGCTGGAATGCCTTCCTTCTTCATCTTCTCCTACTCATATCCTATTTTTCAAGGCCCAGTTCACAGAAAATCTCCTCTGAACTCTTATCAAATTTTGTCAATCTCAAGGCACCGAGCACTTCCTATTTTGCAGTAGAGTTAATGTGACCCATATTTTACCTCTTCTACTACATTATGAGACATTTGAGGTCAGACACCATGTCTGATTCCTTTCCTCTTTATACTATCTACAGAGCTTATTAAGGTACCAGGTTCAGAGTGAGCTCTTAAGATGTATGTGATGCAAATGAACAGTTTTCCAGGCTCCTTATTTTCTCTGCCATAGTAGAATAATAGGCATATGACCTCTATATCCTAAAATTGCATTGTGGGAAAGTCTACCTAGAGACAATTTATGCTCCTTTACTATTCATTTGTGTATCAAAGGATTTGTATAGGCCTCGGAGAATCAGTATCATTACTATTAATAGTATTAAAATTAATAATACATGTATTCTATTACTCTGGAAGTCATGTTTCTCAACTAAAATTTCACAGCAGTATAAATTAATTCCATTATGTCAGGTAAAAAGAAACTGAATCATGAAAGGATAAATGCCTTACCTTGTATGGTAAATATATTAACTTTTATTGCTGCGTAACAAATTATCACAAAATTAGCAGTTTAAAAGAATACTCATTTATTATCTTACTTTTTTTTTAAGTCAGAAGTGAACTGGATTCTCTGCTCAGGGTCGTACAAGGCCAAAATCACAGTGTCAATCAGGCTGGACTCTTATATGGAAGTTCTGGAGAAAGAATCCACTTCCAAGTTCAAGTTCATTGACAGAATTCTTTATGGCTGTAGGTCTGAGGCCCTCATTTTCTAGATGGCTGTCAGCCAGGGATCACTCCTAAAAGCGACTTTCCATGCAGCCTCCTCTATCTTCAAGTTAGTGCTGGCACATCAAATTCAAATTCCCCTCAGTGTTCAAATCTCTGCATGGCTTTCTGTCACCAGTTAAAAAAATCCCAAACCCTCTGCTTTCAAACGGCTTGTGCGATTTGTCCTTTCTTAAAGTTAACTGTGCCATATAACAAAGCCTAATCATGGGAGTGATATCATATTCACAGTTTCTATGCTTACTTAAAGAGGAAGGAATCATACAAGGACAAGGTAATCAGGGTCGTTCTAGAATTCTGCCTACCACAGTAAGTGATTAGCGCAGCTAGTATTTTAACTAAGTGAGGTAGACAAAAAGTTCCTAAAAAGCATAAAAACTCAATCTGGGTAAACATATTTTTGTATTAAAATAGACTGAGTAGAGATAGCTTAGTTTATTATTCTGAAACAAAAAGATAAATATGAAATAATAATTATCCTTTCTAATTATATATTACTTACTGTCATGTAAACTTTCCAGAAATTTTTATAAAGAGGTTATGGCTCTGTCTCCAACTTAATTTATTGTCATATTTTTCAGGACACATTACTGTGGGCAAGCCATAACTGCCGAAGAGGATTTGACATGGGTATGACTATCAGCACAGGAATCTCACCAAAATGGAAGGCAGGGGGCCTAATTAGGCTCACCACTGACTTGTTGTGTGACTTTGTGCAAGTCTTTTACTTTTGGTGGGGGCTTCAATTTCAACATCTGTAAAATGGGGTGGGGTGGACTGAATTATCCACAAGCTCTTATTTAATTGCAACAGTCTGTGAAGTGATTGTATTTCACATTAACTCTTTTATACTATTATTCTTATGGGTAAGGGTGAACCTTATAAGAATCTGTATTTTCTGACAGGAGCTGAAAAATGAAACCTATGAAGAGATTAATCAAATAACACATGAATCTGAAATAGACTTTTTTCTTAGTTTTCTGCAGCTCTGCAAAGAATAAAATAATAAATCTAGAAGTACCTATTATACATTATGGGCTCAAAATGCCTCTTTCTAAATAATTCAATAACTACATTATTGAGTGTCTACTCTCTACTTTGCATTTCCTATTGCAAGGGGCTTTCAAGCATCAGGAGACAGGTTGGACTATGAAGACGGCATTTAAGATCTCTTCTAACGCTGAAATCCCATACATACACTAAGATACAAAATACATAGCATTTACTATCAAACAACTTACAATTCTCCTTGGGAGACATAAAATTATTTGGGGAGTAAATGAGTCAAAAAGTATTTTTATTTCCCAGTTTATGAATAAATATCAAGAAAACGTACACACTGTTAGTCATTGCATAACCCAATATCTCATGTGTTTCATGATGATCTGGCTGAAGTCATCCATTTAATTTATTTTAAAAACACAAACAATTTATATTTGAAACTTAACTAAAAATATAAAAATATGCCTTTTTACCAAAAAGGTCACATATGCTGTCAATAAGTTTGCCAGAATTAAGTAAGCAGAATTTATGGAATAATCTTCTTTTTCTCTTTTATTATTTTATTTTATTTCATTTCATATATTTTTTGCTAGGCTCCCTTGAATCATGGAAGGAAGAATCCTTTTTTTCAAGTGATTTTTGGTAACTAACATACAAAATGTCCCCCAAATATCCAATATAACTGAAGATAGTTTTCCTCCAAATCACTTTTATTTTGTTTATAATTTGAACTACAGGTTTTATTTTTGTTTTTCTTTAATGCACAGTTTTTTTAAATTTTTGTGAGTACACAATAGGTGTATATATTTATGGGGTATATGAAATGTTTTGATAGAAGCATGCAATGTGTACTAATCACATTATAGAGAATGAGGTATACATCCCTCAAGCATTTATTCTTTGTGTTACAATCAATCCTATTATACCCTTTAGTTATTTTAAAATGTACAATTAAATCATTATTAACTATAGTCACCTTATTGTGTTATTACATAGTAGGTCTTATTCAATCTATTTTTTTGTGCCCATTAAACATCCTCACCTCACCCTCCCCTGCCCCACCAACTATCCTTCCTAGCCTTTGGTTACCATCATTCTACTCTCTATATCCATGAGTTCAATTGTTTTGATTTTTAGATTCCACAGATTAAATGAGAACATGCAATGTCTGCCTTTCTGTGCCTGCCTTATTTCACTTAATATAATAATTTCCAGTTCCATTCATTTTGTTGCAAAAATGACAGGATCTCATTTTTTATGGCCGAATAGTACTACGCTGTATATACGTACCACATTTTCTTTATCCATTGACCTGTTGATGGAGCTCTGTTTTAGTACCAAAGTTTTAAATAATATTTTTATAAATAACAAAAGGAATTTGTAATCATCGTTTTTAAGAAATCAAACTGTGCAGGGGTGTATAACGTAACAAACCTCAGTTTTTAGCCAGCTCCTTTCCATGTCCCTCTCCAGGTGGAGCCACTTATAGCAACTTGAGGTATATCCCCCCAGAGCTTTTTCTATGCACATATAAACATATGCATATATGTACATTCAAATGTATGGGTTTCTTTTTGCAAGAGTCAGAGGATATTAACTAGTCATTTAAAATTAACTTTTCCCACTCAACTATATAATATGTTGGTATATGCACATTGCATATACCAACATATTTAATGGCTGATTTAATGGTTGCATAGTATTTAATGGTTGATTTAATGGTTGCAAAGTATTCCATATGAGCATATCATAATTTATTTAATGATTTTTCTGGCAATGACATGGAAAATTGTAATTTTAGAATTAAAAATAAATAAAAAGCAAATCATCATTCAGCTTTGTCACTTAGCTTCAAGCTTATTTTGAAATAATCAGCATTGCGAAATCTCTAAAAAGAAAATCTACGTGTAGTATAAGTAGTAAAAAATTGACTCTAAAATTGTATTCATTCATCGAATAGTAAACATCATGAGCTCATTTTTGTTGGTAGCATAGAATCAACATTGATTGAGCACCTGTTTGGTGCCAGGCACTGGTCTAGGCACAGAAGAGACAGGTATAGGTTCAGAGATTAAGAGGACTCCTCTTTTCCTCCTCAAGAAGCTTACATTCTGGTAACTGGAAGACAAATATAAGCTTTAACATTCAAAACACAATGTTGGTGGCTTATAATTAGCCAAAATGGCCTTTCTCAATAAGTGGCCTGAATCCAGTATTCTAAACTAGCCATCTAAATCAAACCCATTCTCAGAGTCTGATTTTAGTGGTGAACTCACTATGCCATGGATCTGTTTACTAAACATCCTGCACTTTCCATGCGGTAAACAAAACCAAACTATCTTCATTGTCCTGTACTCTTACGAGCAAGTATTCAGTCTACATTGCCAAAACATGATACACAACAATATTACCTGCGTAACTTAGAGATTTGAGACTATACCACCAAAGCCACAACTAAGTAAAAAGCAGAGAATACAGGAGCAAGTAATGCCACACATACCACTGCCACCCACTCAATAGGCCCCTTCTCTAACAAATACCTATTTCTGGTTTATTTGGGTACCCTCTTCTGGTTAGTTCTCTCCACCTCCTACTTCTCATCTCACATTTCCACTTGAACTAGTGATGTTTCTGTTGCTCCATTACCACAAGTGGCTACTGGCTGCATATCAGAAGGCATGGATCAGGACAAAGATTCTACCATGTCCATCACACAGGTATTCAGGAATCGCTTGGTGAATAAATCACCACCATGCTTGGTTTTGGATCATAAGAAGGCATTCTTTGCCTCAAACCTTTCCTGAGAAGAAAAAAAAATAAAGTGAAAAAAAATTGAGGTGAGAGTGGGGATGGGGAGCAGCTAAGAAAACTGTGGCTTCTGGAGTCAAATAATTCCATATTAGTAAAATAATATTTGAACTGATGGTCCAAGGGCAAATAGGTACCCTTATTATGGGTTTACTGAGCAAAGAGCCAAACAAAACCAAACATTACTTTCTAATCAGAATAAAAACACATTGCTACAAAGTGTCACAAAAGCAGTAAGAGGTGCTTATTTAAGCAGTGAGTTTTCAGCACTTTTTGTACGGTTGTCTCAATGGCTCACTCACCTCAATTATTTCCTCATTTTTATAAGGAGCAGTGCTGGGCACTAAAGTACTTTTACATCCACTATCTCCTTCAGTTCTCTGCAGAACCCAGAGAAGTAATTATAATCACAGGTATTATACTCATTTCAAAGATGAATAACCTGAGGCTCACAGAAGGGAAGTGACTTGCCCAAGTCCGCAAATACTGTAGTTAAGTCAGTAGTAAAGGCAACCAGGACTTCAAAATCTTGTCCAAGTGTTCTGCCTTTGCAACAGGCTGCCTTTCACCAAAAGTATATCTGGTCTGCTAAAATGATGTTTACCACCCCTCCAACAACAGCAACAAAAATCCTTGTCCAGTTTTAAAGTGTTAGTTGGATAACTCTATTTTTCATTTTTCAGCTGCTCCTGGTGAAACATATTTATCCTAAAAGCAAGGGATACCTAGAATTTTTAGGGCAAGACTAGCAAAAAAACTCTGTGTAGGAAAGGTAGGGCACCCACTCCCTTGGAAAATAGTTATCAGGGCAGTGAGCAGATAGTCCATAGGCCAGTATGAGCCAAATTTTCTGCATTCAGTAGCATACAGCTCTCTGGAAAATCTGCATGTTTGCTTGTGAAGGGGCCCAAACGTGGGGCTAGAAGCGAGCAATCAGAAAAGTGCCCAGGCTGTGGTGATAAACTTCAAGAGGTTAATATCTGGCAACATGAAGATCCCAGGATTATAAGTGTGCTCTTACTACAAGTACCTAATTCAATTTTGAACTTAGCTATGCTCCCAGAGAGTGAAAAGGAGGGCAAATGGAGGTACCAAACAGGACCACGGGATCTTGGACCATAGTTCGAGAGCTGAGGTCAGTTAAAGAGCTCAGTTCAAGAGCTGAGGTCAGCAAACTACAGTCTCAGAGCCAAATCCAGCCTATTGCCTTTTCTGTAAGGTTGTACTGGAACACGGCCACACCCATTCATTTCAGGATTGTGTGTAGCTGCTTTTGCACTACAACAACAAAGTAGAGGAGTTTTCACAGAGACCATATGGCCCAGAAAGACTAAACTGTTTACTATCTGGGCTAGTGCAAAAAAGAAGTTTTTGACTCCTGCTCAAGAGAAGTGCCAGAAACTCTTCCTACATTTCAATGAAATGACCATCTGAACAAGTTTCCACACTGAGTAAATAACTTCCTAGTTATGTAAGTTGGGCAAATCACTTACCTCTCTGTTCCTCTCCCTGTGAAATGGGTGTGAAGTAGGCTGTAAGGCAGAGTATAAAATCTAGTTATTGTTTTAGCGCATAGAAAAATGTTTAGCATATGGTATCTAAAGAGAGATAACTAGAACTGCTCCCTTTAAAGGAATCTTTATTTTCAGTGCAAATCAGAGTACACTTTATTGCTTAACTGCCTGAGAAAACATCACCACAGGTGTCTCTTCAAGTGAGAGTCCTGCAGCCACGGCCCAACTAGTTTCTCTAGAGAAATGACATGTAATGAGTGGTGCTCACTAGTCTATGTAAGCTTACAATGAGTGTGCTAAGATCATGTAGCATGATAATCCAATTATACATCTGACTAGCTTCTTACAGTGTGGGAGAAATGAATATATACAGACTGAACACAGCGAGGAAGGCAGAATCCACAAGGCAAATAATATGCTTAAAATGTGTTTCTTGCTTGATTGCATATGGAGGCCAAGGTAGATTTTTTTACTCCATTTTAAAAATCAGATAGTCAAAATAATCTAAAATGAGACTTTAAATGATTTTTATTAATAAATTAGTTTAATTTAAGAGTAAATATCAATTGAAAAACAAAGGAAATAAATACATCATCTGGAAGGATACATAAACAAAGAAAAGAAGTGGAGTCACCCAGGAGACCTTCTCCCTGATACAAAAGAGACTATGTAAGTCCATTCTTGCCTTGCTATAAAGAATACCTGAGACTGCATAATTTATATTAAAAAAGAGGTTTAATTGGCTCATGGTTATGCAAGCTGTACAAAAAGCATGGTGCTGGCATCTGCTCGGCTTCTGAGGAGGCCTTAGGCAACTTAAAATTATGGCAGAAGGTGAAGGGGGAGCAGGCATGTCACATGGTGAAAGCAGGAACAAGAGAGCAAGGGGAGAGGTGCTATACAACCGGATCTCATGAGAACTTACTCACTATCACAACAGCACCAAGGGGGTGGTGCTAAACCATTCATGAAAAAACTGCCCTCATGATCCAATCACCTCCCCACAGGCCCCACCGCCAACACTGGGGATTACAATTCAAAACCAAATTTGGGCGGGGACACACATCCAAACTATATCAGAGACCCTAATGGTGTTTCATGTTTATAAGCTTTTCAAGGTGAAAAACTTTTTACTTATTTGTTTATTTATTTATTGGAGATGGGGTCTCACTTTGTTGCCCAGGCTGGAGTGCAGTGGTGTGACCATAGCTCACTACAGCCACAACTTCCTGGACTCAAGCAGTCCTCCCAACTTGGCTTTCTGAGTAGCTGGGACTATAGGCACACACCATCACACCGGCTTTTTTTTTTTTTTTTTTTTGGTATATTTTTGGAAAGACAAGTTTTCTGTGAAATCCACTGACAAATCAGAAACTTAATGACCTAAGGAAGTAAAAAAAAGAAAATCTTTCTAATGAATTTTGTGAATTCTATGGGAAACTTACTATAAAATAATAAACAAAGAGAAAAATATCATTTAAATTTAAAATAAATTTAATCTAAGTTACACTGAAGTAAAGATAGCTTTAAAAAGCAAATTATACTATCAGAATTTATACCATTGCAGTAGTTACAGATAATACAGTCGCATAATCTTTCTAAAAAGATTTCGTTTGTTTGTTTTAGAGAAAAAATAATAATAAAAAAAACACAAAGATTCCACGGTAGGCCTTGATTTTTTCTCAAGCTCATTTTGTTGCTAATTTGTCAATATGCAGTGTAAGAGTTTTCTAAACCTTTAATTACTAAAGAAGAATTAGCTGTGACATAGCTCTCATCAACAATCCCTCCATAGCACTTTCTTAAGTACTCAAGCTAAGACTTCAAGTAACCTTTGTGCTCAGCATGTTTTCAGAGAGGCAGGTTTGAGCACTGTTGAGGCAACCCTTTGATGTAAAACATATTCAAGTCTAGATTAAAGTCACAACTTCTGCCAATCTGAAATGGTAACTGTCTTCCTTCAGAATCTTCTGCATTCTAGATTGGAAAATTATTTAGGAACTGAAAAAGCGGAGAAGCCTCTCTCTCTCTCTCTCTCTCTCTCTCACAAGCTTCACTTTGTAGTTTAGGCTGGAGTGCAGTCCTGTGATCTAGGCTCACGGCAACCACGACTTCCTGGGCTCAAACGATCCTCCCACCTCAACCTCCTGAGTAGCTGAGACTACAGGTGCGAACCACAACACCTAGCTAATTTTTTGTATTTTTAGTAGAGACAAGGTTTCACCATGTTGCCCAGGCTGGTCTTAAACTCCTGAGTCCAAGCAATCCACCCACCTTGGCCTCCCAAAGTGCTGGGATTACAGGCCTGAGCCACCACACACATCAGGGAGTTTTTCATTGGCTTATTAGCAGTAGTAGGTAGGAAGAGGACTCTGAAGACTAAGTTGGACCTATAAGCTAATATTTTCCGTTTTTCACACTGATTAGGATAAAAATTTGTGTAGTGAATTTTTTGTAATCATGTAAAGAACAGCTATCATTATAAAGGTTTTCGTTTGGTTATTAGTGCTAATCTAAATATGCTTGCTTTGTTAAAACTTATGTTTGTTATTAAAGATAAAAGTAATATTTTCATTTTCATTAAATACAAATATTGTAAGGGGGGCTGTGGTTTACTACAAATACTATGATAAAAACTGCCTCAAATATGTATAATTTATCTATTATATTGTAAATGGTTCCCTTTCCAAAGCTTGACAAAGCTCTAAAATAGGGCAAGTGTAGTGGCTTATGCCTGTAATCACAGCAATTTAGGAGGCTGAGGTGGAAGGATTGCTTGAACCTAGGATTTTGAGACCAGACAGGGCAACATAGTGAGACCCCATTTCTATGAAAAATAAATAAAAAAAAAATTAGTAGAGAGTGTGGTGCCCACCTGTGGTCCCAGTTAGCTGGGAAACTGAAGTTGGAGGATCACTTGAACCCAGGAGATCGAGGCTATAGTGAACCATGAGCACACTACTGCACTCCAGCCTGGGTGACAGAATAAGACTTTGTCTCAAAAAAGGGCACTAAAATAACCAAATTATTCTTCAGTTCTTTCTGATTAGAGTCCTTTGATGCCTGGGGTTAAGTGAATAGACAGAAACAGTCACTTTTCTGAAAAAATTAATCTGAAAAAATTAATTAACCACTGCCTTAACTTTATCATGTGCCTTCTAAAAATGAAAATCACACTTATTTCAGTTGCAAAAACATGTTCAATATTATAAAGGAAAAGCATTTATAACTGATGAAAAATCATGTATATTTGTCATTGTTTTATGAAATGGTTTAACATTCTGTTGCCTGTATGACAAAATAGTCCAGATTTTTTAAAAAGTATCAGAATATTAAGAAAGCACTTAAGAAAACTTATTACTGGCCAGGCATAGTGGCACGCGCCTGTAATCCCAGCACTTTGGGAGGGCAAGGCTGGCAGATCATGAGGTCAAGAGATCGAGACCATCCTTGCCAACATGGTGAAACCCCAACTCTACTAAAAATACAAACATTAGCTGGGCATGGTGCTGCACTCCTGTAGTACCAGCTACTTGGGAGGCTGAGGCAGGAGAATCGCTTGAACCTGGGGAGCGGAGGTTGCAGTGAGCCAAGATTGCTCCATGGCACTACAGCCTGCAGCCTGGTGACAAAGCAAGACTCCTTCTAAAAAAAAAAAAAAAGAAAGAAAAAAGAGAAAGAAAGAAAGAAAGAAAGAAAGAAGGAAGGAAGAAGGAAGGAAGGAAGGAAGGAAGGAAGGAAGGAAGAAGAAAGAAAGAAAGAAGAAAGAAAGAAAAAGAAAGAAAGAAAGAAAGAAAGAAAAAGAAAGAGAGAAAAGAAAACTTATTACTGACACCAATCCAAAGCGGCCATTTTAAGAAGTTCAGAAATTCAAGTAGGAGAAAGACTCCAAAGAAGAAGGTAACGATAAGGGTCTGTTTCAGAAAAGATCATATGGGCTTCAATGAAAAGGTAAAAAGTTTCCAAAGAAATCAAATGTGAAAGAGGCTGAGGGAATTTAAGACACTATGCCATTTAAGAACTAAAGTGAAGAGTAAAACAGTAATGTTAACAGTGATGAAACATTGGGAGTTTGATTCCTAAACCAGCTGGATGGCAATGGACTGAAGTAGATAGGGTTAGAACAGCATTATCAAAATAAAATAGTTACATTGTAGACTTTGGGGTTAGTTAGATAATATTTTTTCTTGACACTATTTTACTTGTTTTTTAAAGTTAGAAATTCTCAAATGGCATTTCCCTGGATTTTCTTAGTTTTGCTTTTCTGAAACCTACTCGCACTGCTATATTATCAAAACAAGAAGCACCAAAAATCAGTTGCTAGCAATTACTCAGTAAGTCATTGCCACAGTTTGCAGAGGTAGCTAACCATTCCCTTTAGGATATGCTTGAAGTTCTACAGTAAAAAGAATATCACAAAACTCTTTATACATAGATATTGACATAACTTAAATAGATTCATCTTCAGTCTTAGCATGCTTAGTAGATTTTTTTTAAAAATTTTTTTTTTTTTTTTATTCTGGGAATATTCCTAAAATGAGAAAAGAAATCAATAGGGAACACGACGTGATATGCAGTCACTTCATTTTACAATCTTTCAAGAATGACAAATGTATGAAGAGAGGCACATCTTCCTTTCAAAAGTTCCAGAATTTTGTGTTTTTATACAACAGAGATACTCCTACAAAGGTAGAAAAATCTTAAATGTACATAATCAAACCATATTTTAAATGCATTCAGGGAGCTTCTTACTTAAAAGACACCTTACTCAAAATCGTTTAAGAAAGTGAAAATGAGGATAATTGTTACCAAATTAATCCTTTGTGTAAATCTGGATTGCCCTATATTGTGCTTGCTTAGCATGTGAGATATCTGTAGAGTTGACACTCTTACTTATTGTTCAGCCCAGGTTTCTGCCTCCAATCTGCAGCAGAAGCTGCAATTGGTAGACACAGATCCTCACATACCCACATAAACCTAACATGGCTAATTTCAATGAACACTCAAACCACAATTTCTTTATGAATAAGCTGATAGTCAGTCAAACATAATAGTAAGGAATTCAGTGGGTTCTGCATCAACAAAGCATCACTCTTGAACACATTATCTTAGTTTCACACATGTCATGCCTTTTAAGTCAGCATGCATCTCTCTTGATTATGCCTCCTTGCACATCCTTTACTCCACCTCTGTAAAGAGAATCATCCCTTAGGTGAAGAAAATACTTTCCACTGAGGTTTCTTCTAGATAACTGTTCTTTAGTCATTTAGAGGATTGTACGTCTTGTTTATTTATGGGAAGAAATTATTTTACAAATGATGTCAGCAGTGAAAACAAAGGAGAGGGTGGTGACACCTCCAAGAGAAACTGGAGAATGACAGTGCTGCAACAATCCAGCCTGGAGTTTTTATCTCGTTGCTCTTCCCTAGGCATCCTACCAAGCCCCTCGGAGGATTTTATGTTTGTTAATTGATTCTAAGACATAATTTTCCCTACCCATTTTCTGATGAAACAGAAATGTATCATCAGAATTTTGCCTCCTTGGAGAGCCCTGTTGGGCCTTACTGGGGTTGCAGGGGGCACAGTGCTCACCAAAGGTTAACTTTAAAGAGGTTAAGTCACATGACTGAGATTATTAAAAGGTGTAGCCAGGCCTTGACCTCAAATCCTCAGGGGCGAGATGATGAACAATTCTTATCATAGTAAAGAACTAGTCTTTGCCAGTGATATATGTGACAATTCAAGGCTTTCACTCTGAGATCTAAGTCATTTCTGTTTAACCCAAGAAAAAAGAAGCCTTCATCCCCTTCCCCATCTCAACCTAGTCCTTGAGTTCCTACATTCTTTTATGCCTTAAACAAAACTCTTGGTTTCATACCTGGTCAAGGTGAGCAATGTTGAAGCTCTTAGTGATCATCAAACACCTGGCAAGATGAAAAAAAAAAAAAAAAAAAGTAGGAAAGACAAAAACAATAAGAGTGTGGGTACTTTGGACTAGGTAGCTTTATGAAGCTCAAAAATCAACTGTAAGGGGAGGCAAAAGAAAGCTTTCTTTGAGTCTTCAAGTTTCTCTTTTAAAAATACCCAATTTCAAATGACAGTGGCAACCTAGATGTCTTCTATGCTTCTCTATTGGAATATATAAAATAGTAACTAAGCTAGGGCCAGGAACCTGTATACTGGCATGCTCCAGTATACAGCTCTTCCTCTTGAGGCTTGGCTCCACTCCTTGGCTGTGTAAGCAAGGCAGAAAACAGAGGGGAAACTGGCTGCCTGTATCCCACCCCCATACACACCAAAGGCATGGCTGCCATGTCTAATTTTAGGCCTCTCTACCTTGAGACGACTCCTATAATTTTCTTTTTAGCAACGCACAGGCAGTGATCTCTGGGAGGCAGATGGGGATAACACAATCAGGTCTACTCAGGTTGAGTCTGCCCTCAAAATGTATGTCAATGACAAACTTTCTCCATAGCATCCTCATGGAAGCCAACAGTGAATACAACAGAAGAGGACTCTGTTGGCTGTCAGGACAAAGGCCAATGCAAGTCTGCTCCCAAATTCATGTCAATTAGAAGGCTTGGGGGAGGAGAGTTGATTTCATTTTAACATACTAATATACACACTCTGTAAGGCCATGAGCTAAAGTTTGCTTTGGGGGATATGGAAATGAAAACAAGGTAACTTACAAATAGAAGGGGCCAGTTGCTTACAAACAAGGCAGGGGCAAAGATACTAACGATGGGCTTCTTAAACACTTAATTTATAGTTGACAAGCATTTTTTGAAGACTTGCTATATGTGCCTGCCAAGAGAAAGTAAGCAACATAGGTATGTCCCTTGCCTTCATGAACCTAAACAGAAATAAGAAAGACAAATTTGAACATGTAATTGCAAATGTGCTGAGTACTACTAGAGGGAAAGGAGCCCAGGGTGTTATTGTAGTTTCACTTCCAGAACTGTCCTTGCTCTAAAAGCAATTATGTGAGGGATAAGAAAGGTAGACAGAATAGGGATATTTTAAATGACAAACTGTCCACCCCACAGCTGACTTCTGACTGAGGACACTCTGCAGATGGCAATGGGGGAAAGAAACATAGAGAAAGAACAAAAGGGAAGAAAGCATATGGGGAATAAAAACCAATTGTGAGGCCAAGCCTATTTGGTCAATGTCCTGGGGCATCAGCCAGGCATCAGCTTGTCACTATAACGTTCTGCTTTTGA
Source organism: Trachypithecus francoisi (assembly GCF_009764315.1). Lineage (NCBI taxonomy): Eukaryota > Metazoa > Chordata > Mammalia > Primates > Cercopithecidae > Trachypithecus > Trachypithecus francoisi. The sequence goes on along the minus strand of NW_022680568.1, from coordinate 83,557 downwards.
TAGAGGAAAATTCGCCTGAGCTGGTTATTCAGGTGAAATTGGAAGAGCCAAGGGCACTTTCATAAAGGGTACTGGGGGAAATTGCCAGCTAGCATTCCCTCCCTCTCTTGCTCTTCCAACAAAAACAGGCTTGATGATCCCAGGCTGGGCATGACTAATTGTGAAGTGCTGGGTGGCGGCTGTTGTACTAGCCTGCGTGGCCTCAGTGCTTGTCATATTTCCTTACAAAGTGCTTTGGGATACCTTGAGAACAGAGGCACCACCAATCATTCTGCTTCTAGTCTATATAAAGCCAAAGAGTTTGAAGCACCTCCTTTTAATCAAGCAGTGTGGGGACATGGGCAGCTTGAGAAATCTGCTCTGAAGACAAGTCTGAGCCTGGTCTACTCACCCTTGAGATGGATTTGGGTACAAGAAGCAGTGCAATGCATGACACAAACATGGACTCCAAGATCTGGAGTTTGCCTTCATATGGAGTGTGTGCAAAGAGCAGTTGAGAGTGCTGGCCAGGATATTGAGTAACAGCCTCCGACGCTCCACAGAACATTCTGTACCTGCCCACTTTGGAAGCCCCCAGAATTGGGAGGGTGGAGTGGAACACAGGGGGCCTTGGAAGACAGAAAAATAGATAATCAGTCTTTGCAAGAGCAGTGCATTTCAACGTGGAGCAGTAGGCAGACTTCAGAATGCATGCCTCTGAATAACTAATGAATGACTTGGGGGACAGGACTCGGGAAGGGGAAAGGAGAGGAGCAATATTTACTGAGTAGCTTCTAAATTCCTGGTGTGGGTTCTCATTTTCATTCTCACAAAAATCAGGCAAGATGGCATTTTAAAATTTCACTTCAAAGAATAAGAAAAGTGAAACTCGGATAAGTTAAATCATTTGCCAGGGTCACACTGTGAGTGAGTATAACCAAATCTAATCAGTTTCAAAGTCCATCCTTTTTTTTTTTTCATTTCATTCTGGAAAGGTAGCCTTTCCAGAAGCATTCTGACAGAATTTCCTAACATGCTAAATGTGGTTATCATGCTCAAAGTCTGTGTCTATATCAGGAAATATTCTGGGACTTACACATATTTTCAGCTATGCTTTGGAAAATGTCTGTCCATGTAGATGCAGTAATGAATAAAATCTGTACTGGAACCATCTTCTATCACCAAAAGGTTTGATTTTCAAACAGGCATCCCAACTTCGAAGGAAAGCACCCAAACTTTAAGGCTGCTTGTCTGCCCTTGTCTTAGCTTGCCTTCGCCCTGGAAAGCATATGGATAGCCAAATAAATGAAATGAACATTAATGAATACTTATGCAGCATGGAATCATGGCTGGCTTTCAGCAAGGATGCACACATTTAGGCAAACATCACACGTTGGCACCACATTCCCCAGATGATTTTCCTGCCTCCTGGCTGCTCCAGTGTGACCCAGTAGACAGAGCAATGTACCGGGAGCTAGGAAGATCTGGGTTCAACTCTTGCCTCTCCCACTTCCTAGTTGTACGATCTTACTAAACAAGTAAGTTCTCCTACTTGAGCCTTAGTATCCTCATCTGGGAAATAAGAATGCATATTTTATAGGGCTATCCTGAGTATTAAATATGACAATGGGAAGGAAGGATCTCATAAGTGGCAGAACTATAGAAATGTGCAGGGGTGCTAATATTCTCACTTGGCAAACCAATGCAATCAACAAGTGAACTGAAATTGATAACAGCCAGCCCCTACCCTTTCAATAAGGTAAAAAAAAAAAATAGGAAAGTGTCATTTCGTATCTCAGTCTTAAATAGAAGCAATACAGCTGGGGCCAACTCTATAACAACTGGGTCTGGAGTGGGCATTAACTATATTTGGGGCCACTCTTACACTGCACTCAACATACAAGAACCATACACTTCCATAATGCCTAAATAATAATTGGTCTCTGCATGCACCTACCAACCATCTAACCTCATCTTCTAAAATTATGAGTTTTCATTTAGCTGTCCTTTTCAGAGAGAAAATTGGAAGCCTGAAAGGTTGAAGGTCATTCATTAATTCACTCAACCTTCAAACATTTACAGATTGTCTACTATATGCTAAGGGTGTGAGTTCCAGAGATGGAGAAGGAATTTTCATCTCTCATAGAGGTGTAACAGCAGACAAGTGAATAGACTAATCACAAGAGGAAGTGTGATAAAGGAGTTATGGACAAAGTTGGTATAAATAAGGAAGGTGACATTTGAATTGGGGTGTTTCCAGGTGAGAAAAGGAAAGGAGCATTCTAGGCAGAAGAAGCAGAACATGCAAAGCCACAGAGAATTGAAAAGACATAGTAAGAAGTTCTGGGTGGCTGAAGCACAGGATATGTGTATGTTTGTGTTTTGGGGGGAAGGAGGGAGAAAAAAGTAGAAGGAAATGAAATAGTCTTACATGTAGGTGGAAGAGGCTGTCATCTCCAGCCATGATTTTAGGGGCACATAGAAAATTATGCTTCCCAAAAATATCTGTCTCCACAACTTGCAAATTATTGAAATTTCATCCTAATTCATTATTTTGAATGATTCAGGCTTTCTCTGTCCTTCAAGGATCTTCTCTTAAAAAACAAGCACCCTCTTGAAAAGCCACTGGGAGCCATAGTAGGAACAGTGGTTAGTCAGCTGAAAGAAAGAACTTGCAAGAAGGAGACAAACGAAAAGGTGTGGAGATATGTTGCAAGTATACAAAAGGTACCCTTAACTGGCTTTGTTTTCAGCAGCAGAGAGCACTGACATAAAACTATAGTGTCTGTTGTCATCCATAAATATATTAATAGTACATGTGGTGATTTACGTGCTTTGGGTACAACAGTGCTCACTGGTTGTGCTGTGGGCTAATCACTGTCCATGCACTGCCATGATCCATCCACAAACTCTTCCCCTTCTCCAAACATTGTGACCAATAATGGTATGTGATTTTTAAACCTTTTTACTTGTGACAGAGATAGGCTATGGTTATGGAGCAATCTGGCATGACTCGAAGAGGCTTACTAAACACTGTACTGCAAACTTATTGCTAAGTTACCTCACACTTCTCACTTCAGGTATACGCCTTTACATGGACAATGAACAGACCCGACTAGTCATTTGAGTTATAATGTTCACTATGAACTGCCAAGTGATTGATAGAGCTGAGGTAGTTGATAATGTTTATAAAGGAAGCCAAATCACAAGTTATATCATGCCAAGATCCACTTCACATTTCCATCCCACAGAAACTCAGTCCCTATTGCTTATCTTTTTTTTGGTAATAATGTTGATACTGAATGATAAAGAATACTGAGGTTTATGCTACAGATAGTTATTTTGCTATCAACTCTTATTATTATTATTTTTTGACAGTCTAATTCTGTCACCCAGGCTGGAGTTCAGTGGCGCAGTCTCGGCTCACTGCAACCTCCAACTTCTGCCTTCCGGGTTCAAGCAATTCTCCTGTCTCAGCCTCCCGGGTAGCTGGGATTACAGGTGTGTGCCACCACGCCCAACTAATTTTAGTATTTTTAGTAGACACGGAGTTTCACCATGTTGGTCAAGCTGGTCTTGAACTCCTGACCTCAGGTGATCCACCCGTCTCGGCCTCCTAAAATGCTGGGATTACAGGCACGAGCCATTGCGCCTGGCTGCCATCAACTCTTACACTTTTGTATGGGAAAGATAACTTCTCACTGCTGAAGTGACCCTAGTGAGGCTACTGTGAGTTCATGCCCTTCAAAGTTGGCTGAGACCTAGAAAATAACGTTACTCAGAGTTTAACCCCAAACAGGGGAAAACCAAAGGAGGACCTGCTCTACCCAACAAGTATTAGATAAGTCAGTCTTGCAAACGAAGAAGCCTTGGAGAGTTGGAAGACAATATGAAAATAAAAATAAGAATATGCCTTTTTGTTTCTTATATTTTCCCAACCCTTCTACCTCCTGATTCCTGAGAAAAGGTTATCAACGGTTACCAAGTTATCCAACGAAGGGGACCATCTGACAATAGAAAAACAGGGCAGTTAATTTTCACATTCAAGCATTTACTGAGTGCTTGGCTCAATAAACTCTTATTCAGAAACAATAATTACTCAAGTTCTTATAAATGGCAAAACAGGAGTCAAATGCAGATCTGTCTGAATCCAAGTCAAGTACTCTTTCAATAGAGTCAACATATTTAGGGGCTACCTCTGGATGAAGATTCAAACCTACTTTTCCTCAACCTTATCTCCAGAAGTACTTACTCAAGATCTCCACAGGAGCCTATTCAATTCACTTTTCTTCGCAAAGACCATAGTCAGTATTGTCTCTGAACTTTCTCTTGTACCTCTTGCCTTGAAATCCAACTCCATCCTTTAAGATATAGCTCAAGCTCTCACTCATCCATTAACTGTTCCTCTGGGTCAATGAATGTGGACAGTGAATGATGAAGACAGGGAGTTTCTAGGTAGGGAGGTGGCCTCAGTGAACAGTGGACATAGACAGTATATTTTCTTTCCAGGATCCCCAATAAGTAGTAACAAATGCTATAGAGTTAATGAACATCCAGCAACTATTTATGGTTAAATATGTGAGAACTACTTCCTTTCTGATTTGTTTTATATCTGCTAACTCATTTCTCCTTGATCCAGATGACAAACTAGTCCTGTGCTTTGTGTTTACTATATGAGTAAGCAGAAAGCAGTAGTCGTCTGTGGGCATTTCCTAAACATTAAGACCAAACTGACACCAGAAAACCTTCACCAGGATTGTCTAGGGGTCAGGCAGTACCTCAAAAGGTATAGATCACATGCGTATTCCTAAATTCTGGCCAACATATGTAAGATGTAGCTACTCAACAGTGCGCTTACATCTTCTTGGAAGTGGAGAATTATACATCATCAATGACTACTCTCTGACATACTACTTGAGTCTTAACAGTTTTCTTTGCGGTTGTTCAATACATCTGGTGTGTACAATGTTTATGCCACAAAGTACATGAGACTTTAATCTGAGTAGGTCTCTATCTAAAGGAGAACCCGAGTGGTTAGCAGAATGACCACTGGCAATCAGCTTTCAAAACCAACCTCTTGATTGACAGTGGAGAACTACCTCTCAAATCACTCCACCAGCACCAACACAGACTCATTCATCAACAAGCAAAATATCAAGCACTCACAAGTCTTGCAGCCCCATGGCAATGTTATGGCCATGCAAATACCAAAGAGCTGTTGAATCTAGTACCATTTTCATTCTATCACTCCTGACCTTTGCAACAGAACTGAAAATTGTTGCCTTGCAAAGAAACACGCTTGAGGAGTTTTTGAGTTTTTACATAAGTTAGAATAAAATGAAGTATGTGAATAGAATGTGGTTCTTCTATTGAAATGCTTCATTTGAGGTATGTGCAATAGAAAAAACCAGTAAGTGGCTCCATGGAATAAACAAGTAGTTATCTTACTCTCCCAGGCCTCTAGCTGGGAACAGAGATTTCATAGTAGCCTACGGTTCATAAATAAATCAACTTTACAGTTGACACTTTTTCTTTATAAGCAGAGAAGAATCTCACGTGTTCTAAGTTGATGAGCACTACCACTTTCCTTTCATGTATGGCACTGCTGTTTGCAATGACCAAAAATGAAGCTGTCACTTCTTTCCTTGGGAAATAAAAGTTCTCGATGCTCTCACATTTTTGCAAGTTTCTCTTCCAAATTATCTCCATGTGAAAACACGTCCAGAATCGGTGGGTTCTTGGTCTCGCTGACTTCAAGAATAAAGCTGCAGACCCTTGTGGCAGGTGTTACAGTTCTTAAAGATGGTATGTTCAGAGTTTGTTCCTTCAGATGTTCATACATGTCCAGAGTTTCTTCCTTCTGGTGGCTTTGTGGTCTCGCTGGCTTCAGGAGGGAAGCTACAGACATTTGCGGTGTTACAGTTCTTAAGGTGGCGTGTTTGGAGTTGTTCATCCCTCTCAGTGTGTTCGTGGTCTCACTGACTTAAGGAGTGAAGTTGCAGACCTTCGCGGTGAGTGTTACAGCTCATGAAGGCATTGTGGACCCAAAGAGTGAGCAGCAGCAAGATTTACTGCAAAGACCCAAATAACAAAGCTTCCACAGCGTGGAAGGGGACCTGAGCGGGTTGCAGCTGCTGGCTCAGGCAGCCTGCTTTTATTACCTTATCTGACCCCACCCACATCCTGCTGATTGGTCCATTTTACAGAGAGATGATTGGTCTGTTTTACAGAGCGCTGATTGGTCCGTTTTGACAGGGTGTTGATTGGTGCATTTACAAACCTTGAGCCAGACACAGAGTGCTGATTGGTGCATTTACAATCCTTTAGCTAGACACAAAAGTTCTCCAAGTCCCCATAGATTAGCTAGACACAGAGCACTGATTGGTGCATTTACAAACCTTGAGCTAGACACAGAGTGCTTTTTGGTGCATTTACAAACCTTGAGCTAGACACAAAGTGCTGATTGGTGCATTTACAATTCTCCAGCTAGACATAAAAGTTTTCCAAGTCCCCACCAGATTAGCTAGATACAGAGTGCTGATTGGTGCATCCACGAACCCCGAGCTAGACACAGAGTGCTGATTGGTGCATTTACAATCCTCCAGCTGGACATAAAATTTCTCCAAGTCCCCACCCTAATTAGGAGCTCAGCTGGCTTCACCTAGTGGATCCCGCACTGCGGTCATGGGTGGAGCTGCCCACCAGTTCCACACTACGTGCCCACACTCCTCAGCACTGGGCAGTAGATGGGACCAGGCACTGTGGAGCAGGGGGTGGTGCCCGTTGGGGAGGCTCGGGCCACGCAGGATCCCACAGGGGCATGGCTTCGGCATGGCGGACTGCAGGTCATGTGCCCTGCCCTGTGGGAAGGCAGCTGAGGCCCTGCAAGAATTCAAGCATGGCACTGGCATGCCAGCACTGCTGGGGGACCCGGTGCACCATCCACAGTTATTGGCCTGGGTGCTAAGCCCCTCACTGCCCAGGGCCAGCGGCGCCAGTCAGCTGCTCCGAGTGCAGGGCCGGTGGAGGCTGTGCCCACCAGGAACTTGTGCTGGCCCATGAGCCCCGGGCCCGGGTTCCCACGCACACCTCTCCCTCCACACCTCCCTGTAAACAGAGGGAGCTGGCTCTGGCCTCGGCCAGCCCAGAGAGGGGCTCCCAAAGTGCAGTGGCAGGCTGAAGTGCTCCTCAAGTGTGGCCAGAGTAGATGCCAAGGTCGAGGAGGTGCCAAGAGCGAGTGAGGGCTGCTAGCACATTGTCACCTCTCAAAAAGTCCTCACTTTCAATCCGTGTTTTAATATTCAAATCTTATATAACCTTCTAGGCCCATCTTAAATGCTACCTTGGGGAAGTATTGCAGGGGATAGGGGAGTGGACAAGTTCAGCCATAGATTTTCATTATTATTTCATTATTCATTATTATTATTTCATTATTGTTATAATTTCATAATTATAGCTATATACAAAAATTACTTGAGTGAATTTTAAAAATACAGATTCCTGGCCTTCATACCAGACCAAATGAATCACAATGTCCAGGAATAGGAACTGGTACAATTATTTTTGATTCTCTAGGCAATTTTGAAGCAGACTCACGACTAAGAATCAGTATCTTCAGTTTTGTGTAATAGACCACAAAGTCAATAAAAATGCTTAAAGGCCTTCTGGAGGACCTAAGTATGAACAACGACTGAAACAGATGAAGTCAAAGGCAATTCTATTTACTTACAGTTGAGTCGACAAGCTTCCTTTGGCAAAGCCAAGACACATCAAACATCCTCTTCCTATGGAGAAAATAATCACCTAATCTTTCCTGAAAATCAACAGAGAAGATACCATCCCAGGGCCAATTCTCCTGATCAATGTGATGCAGAGATACTGTTAGCACAAAAGAATGTTATGTGCTGCTGCTCTCATCATCATTCAAAAGGGACAAAAACAAAGATGAGAGAGAAAATTCAGTCCTTAGATTAGTAGTATATCAAACCTTTCTTCCAAAGAGCCCATCACATCTGCACAGCTCTGTAACATCTTAGTCAGAATCAGAAGAGATGCTGTATGATGTGTAAGTGTGCATACATTTATCACTAGAGTTTTGCAAAATAGATATCATCCTAAAAAGTTGTCAGGAAAGTAAACTTTAACTGAATCTGATCTTGCCAGTGACTTGAATTACAGAATTAGAAATGCATTTTTATGTAGGGCAGATGATCTTTCAAACAAATGAGATCAAGATTGGGAGGGGCAAAGGAGTTAAGTCAGGTAGTCCAAACCCCGTGGCAAGCCATGTATTTGTACTCCAGTACTCATTCCAGCAACTGGGAACTGTACCCTTCACATTCTCCCTTCCTAAAGTCTTCTAAAATTCTATTGTTTCTTTAATAATTTCTAGTACCTCTATCATACAGGGTAGGAGAATGAAAACCTTATGGATGCTGCTTTTTTTCTCACATACCCTCCATCCAATCTAGGCTTAGCAGCTTACTGGCTGTGTAAACTAAGCTATTTGAGAGCAGTTTCTTCATTTGTAAAATGGGGATATGTTAATATCTTGAAGATTTTGAAGAATATTACAAAATTTCTAGCATAGTGGTTGGCACACAGGAGGTGCTCAACAAATATACAAATAAGGTACATTACTAATATACATCATTTAAAATGAGTAATTATAATCACAATCCTCTCCCTATAGAGGGCAAAGATGAGGTTTATGGTTAAGGACAGTACCAGGGCTGAGAGGCACATGCTGTAAAGAAGGCCTGAACATGACATAACTTCACAGGTTTGAGAATCATATAAAAGTTTGCATTTGTGACTTTATAAATATTCAATACTTTTTTCGACACTGAAATTTCTTGCAATAAGATATGACTCTTAAAAGCTCACATTTTATAAGAGGTACATATAAAATGCCACATTCTATATAGAGGTACATAAAAATTCTTGAAGGCAATTTGGCTCATTTTTCATGATAACCCTAGAAATTGCCATGCAAATTAAAGGTTTGTTGTGGGGCCATGCTTATCCTAAAACTATGAGAAAGGAGTAAGGAGAGGAGGGGAAAGGACAGGAGAAGAGACAGATAGCACTGGCTATACTTAAGAATCACTTATGAGCTTTTAAAAAGGTATATATATGCTAAAGTTTAGACCTGGAGATAATTAATGAATAGATTGGGATAGCCTTGTCACTGTTTTAAAGCTTCATTAGTGATTCTCATGTGCAACCCAGGTTGATAATTCTTGGCTTAGATTATTCAACTAAGAGTTAAAATATAAACTCTTCCTTATGACTTATTCATTTAACAAATATTTACTGAGTATCTTCTATGTGCCAAAAAGTCTGATAGTGCTGGGAATGCATATAGGAGTGAACAAAATATCTTGATCTCTGCCCTCACACAGTTGACAATCTAGTGGGGAAAATGGATAACAAGCAACAGAACAAAAACACTCATTCGTAATGACAAATTGGAATAGGCACTTCAACGGAAACAAACAGAATGCTATGACAGCAAGTAATGCGAAAAGGAGTAGAGGTAAAAAAAGAAGACAAAACCAGAGTGGTCAAGGAAGGCTTCTTTGAAGAGAGAGCTTTTAAGTTGAGATCTGAAGAGTCTGAAAGACAAGTCATGGGAATTGCCAAGCAAAGATGATACCTTTAGATTCAGTAAAAAGTATATTCAGGTTATAAATGAATAACTAGGGAACAACTTTCCATCCTGTGGCCAGAATAAGAGTAACACTTTAAAGGTAATTTTATAAGTTTCCATATTATGGAACGCAATTATCACAAAAGTAATAATCAGAGCTATTCTTAAACCACAACTTAATGAAGGGCCATACTAAGGAAATCCAAAGCTCTGTATATTTTTGACAACAGATATTATTATTTGTAAAAGTAATTATTATGTGCAATATAATTGTTACTGTGTTACTTATCTCCCCTGTAAAAACAATAAAAGACAAATGGAGGGAAGAAATTTTTTGGTTAAGGTTTGGTCAGAAATCTCTGTCAGGGCTATGAGGCAGTAAATTCCCCCTGGAGATGCTTTTTTTTTTTTTCCTTGAGGATCTTTAGAGAAAAGACAGCGATTTGCTTAAGATGAACTAAGAACTGTGGAGTTGGGGAAGCAGGGTCTGACAAATATGTATGAGAACTGATGAGTGGTGGCTGAGGAAAGGCCAAAATAAGACAAAAAATGGCCACATCACTAGCGATTGGATGTTAGCGTCATGTGCCAACTGGGAGAAAGAGTAGCAGACTAACAATTTATGGTACCACTCAGAGAAGGAAACAATTTAACTCTTTCAACCTCCTGCGTGCTGCCATTTTTTTTTGCAAAAGGCTGACTTAACAGATGAGAAATTACAATGTTTGCATTCATGACACCTGGAGGAAAACAAACCTACTTACTACTTTTAAAGAAGAAGAAAGGCAGTTTGCTCATGTAAGAGGAACAAACGAAGAGAGCAAACGAGAGGGAGCTTGAGCTCAAAGCAGATCAAATATGCTTTAATAGCTGCATAGAAACCTGAAGCTCATAAATTTTCCTTCATGTGCCTAGGAGGACAGGGAATTGCAGATTTATGAGCTTCGTGTTGGAAATCTGTAACTGTGTCTTCAACATTATACAACACTTTTTGAAATAGCATTCCAAGGACTGCCTGCTTGACATTAAAGAAAATAACTCAAGACAATCATCTACCACATTTTCCACCCATGCTTACAGCCCTTTCTTCACTCAAAGTGCCTATTTTGACATGACAACCCTCTTCTGAAGTAGTGCTTTTCGATAATACAAACTAGCCTTGCAAATAGAAAGTCTACCAGCCCAGAAAGTGATAGGTGTCTGCCCACCCAATCTTCTGCAGTCCTTTCCACAGATTTCAGTGTCCTTCTGAAGACAAAACTGCTTGCTAAGACCACTAAATGTATTAAGATATTCAACGACAATGTTATAGGCACACTAACACCAAAGGCAGGTCACTAAAAGGATATTCAAGATAAAAAGCTAGTAAAATAATACATTGCCGCCATGCCTGATATAATGAAGGAGAAAAAGAGCTACGTTGAGAGAGAAGACCTGGGCTCTGGTTCAAACTGTCACTTTACTATGTGAATTGAGACAAGTAACTCTATGTCTTTCAGTCTCATCTGAAAAATGGAATTGATACTGACTGTATGCTTGCTTCAGAGAATGTTTATGAATAGTGAAATAAAGAGCATTAAGTACTTCTAAAGGCACAAAACAGTATATAAGTGTAAGAGATTATTATTACAAGAAATTTCTGCTAGGTAATAGTCTCTTCAAAATGTCGGATAACCAGAAGAAACTATCAATAATTATTAAGCATTGATGCCTAAATAAAGCAGAATATAAATGTTCAAAGTCCTTTCATTTTCCCAGCACATTCTGTCTATGCACTCTCTAATTTCATGCCGGATTTGACTGTAACATTAATGTGCAGTTTCAAAAACTCAGTTGCCCTGTGCTCAAATACAAAATATGAGCACTTATTATACACCAGGAACTTTATGTTAATTACTTCATTTTGTCCTCACAATAATTCGAGAAGGTGGGTTTTTACATACATCACCAATAAAGAAATAAAGACTCAGAGAAGCAAAGTAACTTGCACAGTGACACACAGCTAAGAAACAGCAAAATCACTATTTGAAACTAAAGTCTGTGGGATTTTAATACATGCTCTTATTCTTTTTACATGGGATTTCATGACTTCCCACTTGCATTTATTTTATTTTTAAATCACCAATATAAATTGCTTAAAAAAGAGGAAGGGAATTATTTGTGCTCATTGTTTCACACACAAGTACATAGAGACCAAACATAAATAAAATGTACATTAGGTACATATTGTTGGTACTTCAAAGTATTCCAGAGTTTTAGTTGAGATATTTCTTCAGCCAATTGAACCATATTAAGATGAATATGCTGATCTGAACAAAGCTTACTCACTTTTCTATCAGTTTCACATCCCTTTCCTCCCTTGCCTCTGCTTAGGCATGCCTAAGGCAAAACAAAAAAAAAGATCCTAAACCCAACCAAGCTAAAGTAAAAAAAAAAAAAAAAAAAAAAAAAACACAACGACACAAAATATAGAGCTTTAAATGTAGATTCTCCTTGTCCCAGATGAGTTTGGGAAGTGGGGGGCTTAAGTGTTAAATTTCTGTTCTTGGGTTGCATTCTCAGCAGTGAAGCCAAGGTCACTTAGATTCTGCTGGCATTCATACCCAACGAAGTGGCTAATGCAGCTAAGATATGTAACACCAGTAGAACAACACAAATGCTTGCTAGAAAACATCATGTAACTGTGAAGTATCATCCCTAAAATGACAAACATATCCAAAATATATTTTAAAATCTTACAACTCAATAATGAAAAGACAACACAATTTGGAAATGAGCAAAAGATCAAAAAATATACAAATGGCCAATAAGCACATGAAAAGATGATCAATATCCTTAGTCTTCAAGGAAATGCAAATTAAAAGCATAATGGGGTCCCAATTCACACCCATTGAGATTACTATTATCAAAAGAGCTGAAAAGGACAATGACAATAATGAGTGTTGTTGAGGATGTGGAGAAACTAAAACTCCCATATACTTCTGGTCAAAATGTAAAATGATTGTGCTGCTTTGGAAAAATCTGGCAGTTCCTCAAAAGGTTAAATGTTACGCTACCATATTAGCCAGCAATTCCACTCCTAGGTGTATACCAAGGAGAAATAAAAACAGATGTTCATTAAAAAACTTGTACATGAACGTTCATAGCAGCATTATTTAAAATAGCCAACAAAAAACAAAGGATGAAAACAACCCAAATGTCCATCAACTGATGATTGGAAAAAACAAATATGATACATTAATACGATGGAATATTATTCAGTCATAAATAAGGAATGAAGTATTGGCAGATGCTACAATGTGGCTGAACCTTGGAAACATCATGCTAAGTGAAAGAAGCCAGATACAAAGGGTGACATGTTGCATGATTCCGTTTACATGAAATGTCCAGAACAGCTAAATCTATAGAGACAGAAAGTAGATTTGTACTTGCCTAGGGTTGAAGGGGACTGGGGGTGGGGGAAATGGGGAGTAACTGCTAATGGGCAGAGGGTTTCCTTTTGGGGCAATGAAAATGTTCCAAAATTGATTTTGATAATTGTTGCACAACTCTGAGTATACAAAAAAAAAGAGAGAGAGAGAGAGAGAAACCCATTGAATTTTACAGTGTAAATGGGTATGCTTTATGGTATGTACATTATATATATATATATATATATATATATATATATATTTTTTTTTTTTGAGACGGAGTCTTGCTCTGTCTCCCGGGCTGGAGTGCAGTGGCTGGATCTCAGCTCACTGCAAGCTCTGCCTCCCGGGTTTACGCCATTCTCCTGTCTCAGCCTCCCGAGTAGCTGGGACTACAGGCGCCCGCCACCTCGCCCGGCTGGTTTTTTGTATTTCTTAGTAGATGTACATTTTATATTAATAAAACTATTTAAAAAGACAGTATGGTTCATATGAAAATTTACCACCAAATTTTTTCCAAGAGATAGAACAAAAATAGAAAAGAAAATAAGGGTTATGCAGCCAAGAGTTACAAGGAAGGGATAACCACATAAAAGGTACTCTGCCATATCCACCAGCAACCATCCTCCTTTGGTACATCTACCTGAGTAGTGCTTTCTCTACCAGTTCTCAGCACACCAGCTCCAAACACCAAAGTCTGGAAAATAAAATCCTTTACTTCTGGTGGCCATTTTACTAAAAATATGACCTCTGAGGCTGAGACCAAGGTATCCAAAAGTGGATAAGTATATTAGGAGGAGGATACTTGCCGGCCTGTCTTTCTTCCTTTCTGTGCTGTTATTTTCAAATAAATTTTTCATTAAGTGAGAAAACCAGCAAATGTTTAAACTGTAGCTCCCAAGGCACAAACTCATGATTTAATTCTCTCTCTTTTTTTTTTTTATTTTTGTTTTTGTCCATGTACACAGTCATTATGGTAGCTCTTCCACAGGCGCATCAGAAGATATGTATAGTGCCAAGAAGTTACAGTTGGGTCCAAGCAACAGTGAACGAATTCTAGTTGTCAACTATATACAATGGAACCAAATAGGGTATTCCATAGGAAAATGAAAATTTACAGTAGTACCACTGAGGAAGTGAAGCAAAAGCCTCATCTTACCAGAGAGTCCAAAATACCCGTATTCCAGCTCTCCGTGAGGACTTCCCGGTCTGCATTCATGTTGCTGACATGGAAGCACACCTATGTATCCTACTAATGAAACAATACTTTTGGACAAAAATTCTAAGTCTCCCACCCTCCATAGTTTGGCAACCAGATGACAGAATATCTCTCTTGTATAATATACATAAAAACTCTCAGGTTTTCTGGACATTTCAAATATGTTTGTTTGATTTTTTTCTTATAATTCTGATTCTGACAATGCAATTTTTCTCTTCTTTGCCTCATTTGTCTTTTTCATGTGAAACTTAAGTAAAGCTTTATTTGAAAATTGAGGTGATATTTACCCAAATAAAATGTACACCAGTTTCCTATGCAAACAAAAACAAACCAGATAAACAGAATAGCTAGAAACACAGCCCACTCCAAATAGACTTTACCTCTTATACCTCAAATATAAGAGGTAAAGGAAATAGCATGTAAAGTTACTAGCAAGCTAAAATGCTGTATTACATTTCTGAGATGAATGGGATATTCTTTTATGTCTAATTTACAGGGAGGGGAGAGATGGCTATTCTTTTAAATTATTCCTCCTTCAGCCATCAGCCCTTCTCAGTATCTGAGTATAGCTCTTAAAGTCTAGTTTCTGACAGTCTGCACTGCCTTCGTTTAAGCACCTGGACACAAGCATTTCATTTTTTCTTCTAAACAAAAGCACTATTTCTTTTAATGCTATCCCATTTTGATAGCCCATAGAGTTTTTGGTGTATCCTCATATCATACAATTCTATACAGATCCTAAAGTCACAGTACAAAAGTTCTGACTACAGCCAAGGCTAAGCTACCTACAATTATTTCTACACACTCTCAATGTTTTGTAATAGAAAAGAAAACTCTCTGACCTCTATAATTGTCAGGGGGAAAAAACAAACTCTTATCACTTTTAAGAAGTCAAGGATTTCTAAGGATATTTGGACCTCTTTCAAGGTTTCTTTTCAAAGGATGGGTGGCCCAGTTTTTCCTTTTCTCTCTCCCTCTCCTTTTTAAAAATAAATTACAAATACTTCACTATCCCCAACCTGCCCCACTCCCACTGTTCAGTAGGTTTCTTCATGGAGCTTTGAAAATGTGTTAAATCTCGGCCCAATTCTCATACCCTCAGCAGACTTGTCTCCTCTACATACATTCAGTGCACTTAGCAAAGATCATATGTGCTATCCATATTTTTTTAGATTAAAATAAACATTTTCTTATCCTTCCTCATATCACTAGTTAGAAGTCATTCCCCCCCTCCCCCAACAAAAAAAGAAAATTGGCTCTATTATTTGGGTTTATCTTTGTGGTTTCCTTACTGTTTGGTGCTGCCAGAAAGTCAGCAATTTAAGCTTATAGTTTCAACCTCATATTGAGAAGTAAAAAAACACCGCTTTGAGTTTTATTAGTGATCACACAGCCTCCGGCTAATTTCTTCCTTCCCAGCAGTTGCCACACCTCTAAGAAAAGGAGCAGCTCTATTGACATCTTCCCTTTGCTTGGATTAATTGTAGCACCTGTCTTTTAGGAGAATTTGTCTTCTAAAGCCTAAGGAGCAATTGAAAGAAATCTAGAAAACACAGCCTTCAATTCAACCTATCTTTATCTAAACGCTACTTCCAAAGGTCTGGGGATGAGAGGCTAAACTTCTGCTACAAAGCTAGTCATTGAAAGCTGAGAGGCCACAAAGTCAGATATGATGGCACTCATTGCCCTAGGCTCCATCGCTGGGTAACATATGACAGGTTAGGGAGTAGGCCTAAGCTAAAACTGGGAGCACAGAGAATGCACACGTTCAAACTCGCCCAATGGGTCATTGGGGCACTGAGTATATTTCCATTTTGAAATAGGGTGTTTCTGGAATAGAGTCTTACTTACTTCTGGGAAGTGTATCAATGGTTGCTGCCTCTGTTATTTAAGAGGGTGGGAGGAGAAGGAGAATGAAAGCCAGATCCAAGTCTGAAAAAAAGCTGGAACTCATCACCTTCTAGCAAATATGTCAGGAAGAAAACACACGTAGTCACTAGCATTTTCTTTCAAACTATCCTTCCATGGGTGGTGTCGCATAGGCCTTCCATAGTTGAAGTGAAGTAAACCACCACTTACAAGAATCCTATGTGCTAATGTGCTGGCAGGGGCCTTGAGAATTATCAACTCCTATTTTCCATACACTTCCATTATGTCTTACAAATGGGGAAAATATAATTTAGAGAATGGAAAGAATTTTGTCTTCTTCAACAGCTATAAGATCCAAAGCAATGTTAACCCAATGGCGAAATGTGTACTACTGGTAGAATGGTGAGATGAATTTAGGTGGTGCTGCAATGAACTACTTTTTAGTAGTTACGCATTTATTTTAATCATCATTTCTACTTCTAATTAATTATTACTTCTAAAATTTTCATAATAAACAGAAATGATAGAGGTAAAACCATGTGTTCTACAAATTCAAAATTGATATTTACTCTGACAATAACTAGCTGTGTGAGAGTGAGAAAATTCCTTTGCCATTCTGGGCCTCAAGAGACCCTATATCAATGAGATAGTGAAAATGCCACCCTCAAATTGTTTGCCAAAGGGTGGTAGGGCAAGAGCCCCAATCTATCCATCCAGTGGGTCAGCCTGCAGTGTTGTGCTGTTACTCAAAAAGGAAATAGAAATGTATGCATGAATGAAGGCTTGAGACCAGATGATCCTGAGATTCGAAGGGTTAGGGGGGACTTTCGGAAGTCAGTCAGTGCAGCCCTCTACATGAGACCTCAGAAAACCAATCCATTTGTGCCAAACCTGCTGTCCCTAAATGGATAAACATGAATGGGCCATTCAGAACAAATAGGACGACTGACCTAGACTTCAAAAGAGCAAGATAAATAAGTACCAACCCAGGGAAGAATTGGTTCCTCCATCTTTCTCTACCTTTCTAACTCAAAGCTAAATTATCTAAGGTTAAATAATTCATCAAAGGATATTCAATTAGGAAAAGAGGAAGTCGAATTGTCCCTGTTTGCAGATGACATGATTGTATATTTAGAAAACCCCATTGTCTCAGCCCAAAATCTCCTTAAGCTGATAAGCAACTTCAGCAAAGTCTCAGGATACAAAATCAATGTGCAAAAACCACAAGCATTCTTATACATCAGTAAGAGACAAACAGAGAGACAAATCATGAGTGAACTCCCATTCACAATTGCTTCAAAGAGAATAAAATACCTAGGAATCCAACCTACAATGGATGTGAAGGACCTCTTCAAGGAGAACTACAAACCACTGCTCAACAAAATAAAAGAGGACACAAACAAACAAGAACATTCCATGCTCATGGATAGGAAGTATCAATATAGTGAGAATGGCCATACTGCCTGAGGTAATTTATAGAGTCAATGCTCTTCCCATCAAGCTACCAATGACTTTCTTCACAGAATTGTAAAAAACTACTTTAAAGTTCATATGGAACCAAAAAAGAGCCCTCATTGCCAAGACAATCCTAAACCAAAAGAACAGACCTGGAGGCATCATGCTACCTGACTTCAAACTATACTACAAGGCTACAGTAACCAAAACAGCATGGTACTGGTACCAAAACAGAGATATAGACCAATGGAACAGAACAGAGCCCTCAGAAACAGTACCACATATCTACAACCATCTGATCTTTGACAAACCTGACAAAAGCAAGAAATTGGGGAAGGATTTCCTATTTAATAAATGGTGCTGGGAAAACTGGCTAGCCATATGTAGAAAGCTGAAACTGGATCCCTTCCTTATACCTTATACAAAAATTAATTCAAGATGGATTAGAGACTTAAATGTAAGACCTAAAACCATAAAAACCCTAGAAGAAAACCTAGGCAATACCATCCAGGGCATAGGCATGGGCAAGGACTTCATGTCTAAAACACCAAAAGGAACGGCAACAAAAGCCAAAATTGGCAAATGGGATCTAATTAAACTAAAGAGCTTCTGTATAGCAAAATAAACTACCATCAGAGTGAACAGGTAACCTACAGAATGGGACTAAATTTTTGCAATCTGCTTATCTGACAAAGGGCTAATATCCAGAATCTACAAAGAACTCAAACAAATTTACAAGAAAAAAACAAACAACCCCATCAAAAAGTGGGCAAAGGATATGAACAGACACTTCTCAAAAGAAGACATTTATGCAGCCAGCAGATACATGAAAACATGCTCATCATCACTGGCCATCAGAGAAATGCAAATCAAAACCACAATGAGATACCATCTCACACCAGTTAGAATGGCGATCATTAAAAAGTCAGGAAACAACAGGTGCCGGAAAGGATGTGGAGAAATAGGAACACTTTTACATTGTTGGTCGGAGTGTAAACTAGTTCAACCATTGTGGCAATTCCTCAAGGATCTAGAACTAGAAATACCATTTGACCAAGCAATCCCATTACTGGGTATATACCCAAAGGATTATAAATCATGCTGCTATAAAGACACATGCATACGTATGTTTACTGTGGCAGTATTCACAATAGCAAAGACTTGGAACCAACCCAAATGTACATCAATGATAGACTGGATTAAGAAAATGTGGCACATATACACCATGGAATACTATGCAGCCATAAAAAAGGATGAGTTCATGTCCTTTGTAGGGACATGGATGCAGCTGGAAACCATCATTCTCAGCAAACTATCGCAAGGACAAAAAACCAAACACCCCTGTTCTCACTCACAGGTGGGAATTGGACAATGAGAACACTTGGACACAGGAAGGGGAACATGACACACCAGGGCCTGTTTTGGGGTGGGGGGAAGGGGGAGGGATAGCATTAGGAGACATACCTATTGTAAATGATGAGTTAGTGGGTGCAGCACACCAACATGGCATATGTAACAAACTTGCATATTGTACACATGTACCCTAGAACTTAAAGTATAATACAAAAAAAAAAAACCATAAGTACTGTCTGAAGGTACCAGTATTTCAGTTGTCTTTAATTACTTTTCTTTAACTTGAGCATTGTTAATGGCCCTCTAAAAGTGTAGAGCTTTCATTTGAACGACCTCCAGTTTCTGCTTTGTAGAATGGTTAATCTCAGGGAGCAGAGATTAAGGTTGGTCAGCAGATATCTATACAATCATAAAACGAATATTATAGGGAGATAACTATGTGCTGGGCTCAAATTGTCATCTGTCACATTCTAGTGGTAGGACCCTGGCCCAGTTAGTTATTTCTCTGTGTCTCTTCATCTATAAAATGAAGACGAAGATTCCTACTCACATCATTCGGCTATTGTGAGCATTAAAATGTCAGAACACTTTAGATGTACATAATAACTTTTTAATAAAGCTGGATTGGTCCTGGAAAGGACCAATCTTTAAGCACAACTGAACAACTTAAAAAATGCTGACTTGGATATGTAACTATTTTTGACTACCCATGATATGTTGAACTAGCCAAATACACAGTAGAGTTTCCTACCTGAAAAGAAGTAATCTCAAGGCTTACTCTGCGGTCTAATGATCTACTACTTACAACTCGAAATTTAGCTTCTATCATACCAGTAAACCAGAAAAAAAACCTGAATTGAAAGTCCATAGAAAATCACTATAAACTTTAAGAAGCTGTCTTTTTCCCTTTGTATACTGGAATTTTCAAATCTAATATTATATTGATAAATGAACCAACATCTGAGATCTCCACTTTTTTTTAGAGAATATAAAAAGTATCTTTGTTATAATATTTGATGTAATAAGATTTTACCAGATATTCTGATGTAGATTTCTTTTTCAATAATTAAAGGACATTATATAAGGAAGTCACTACACCTTATATAAGTTATATAAGGAGGTTATAACAGCTGCCACTTAAATATTTGTTGACTAACAAAATTGAACACTGTATGTTGCATGTGCAAAGCATTACTAATTTTTAGCACAGATGTATCATCTCAGAAAAGTAGTGACTCCTCTTCAATCCATACTCAGCCTCCTTCCCCAGAAAACGCAGAATCAAAGCTGATTAACTCTTTCCTAAATAAAACAGAATGGCAAGGGTTTGCAGGGTTTGCTTCAGAAGACAATCTCAGAATATTACCCTAACTGAATAAATTTTACTATATGAAAAATCCACCCTATTGTCCTTCTTTTTCTTATTTTTTCCCTTAAATAAGTGAGAAGTTTATCATATGCAATCATTTGGTAGCTACTGAGACAGTCTTATTATTACCATTACACAGATGAGAAAATCAAGGTTTGAAATTATCAAGGTTGGTTGCAATGTAGAGCCCACATACAAATGTTTATCTTCTGACTGGAATCCAGCACCACAGACTTCTCTACATTTAAATCAATACAACAAAAGAAAAATTCAATTTAACGATCTGAATTATAAAATAGGATAGATTCTTCCTCTTTGTTTTTTTTTAAATTTTCATTATTTTACATTCAATAATTCAAACTAAGCCAAAAGAGCCTGTTTTACCATAAAAGAGACACAATGATTTAATTATTATGTCAATTGTATGTAAATAATATGTCTAAGGTGTTTGTCAATTAAAAAAATTATTTGAATATCTGAAATATCCCTCTTCTAATCTTATAGGAGGATTAGTTAAAAATATTTATGAAACTTTTGTACTCTTTTTATTGAGCATAATCCAGTTAACTTCTAGATATATATTCCCTTAGCAGAGTACTATATTAATTTCCAACACCTAGACAACTTACATGTTTCTACTGAACCTAGTCTTTTATTAGTGAGCACTTCCTTCTCAGGGACTACCATAATTCGAAGGAACTGTACGTACTTTTAAGCAGTCTGCATACACACTGGAGAACTGACATCACAGACTGACATCAGAAAAATCATGGTTGTCCCCATTAAGCACCACAGATACACTGGGAAGGGAGCAGAACTGGCATAAAGACCCCCCTGCCCATATCAGTGGATCAGTGTGTGTGATATTTGCAGTGACACTTAACAAGCTCTCTATAATATCGTGCAAAGAAACAAGTATAATAAATGAGCGAGCCACATGTGGAATTTCCTTCTTGCTGTGGCAGAACAAGGCCAGAAAATAATATAATCAAACAAAGAAAGAGAACCAAAAGAACAGAAGTTTTAAATAGAGGTGGTAACCTTCCATCAGAAAGAAAGGGGAGAGCTGGTCTCTTCCTCATCCCTATCCCTCCCCTTACTTCCTTATATGGTCACAGCAGCCCAGGACAAGGAAAGATCTGGTCCTGCTAAGCTTCTCTCTATGACCATCACCTCTCCATTTCCTATGCACTCCATCCTGAGCCCCTGGCTGACTCCATTCAAATGAGGAATATGTCCATCTCTCTGTTATTTTTCATTCTCCTTTTTGTCTGTACTCCATGTGTTCTAAGTCACCTTCAGAGCTCTTTGTCTCTAAGATGCCATTTGTAGTAACTCTTCAAAACAAAAAGCCAAACAAAATCAGAAAAGTAACACCTTCTAACCCAGTAATGAACATCACAAATAAGACTTTGCAGTACAAATAAATGCTTTCTCCACCATCAATATACTGAGTTTTAAAAAGCACATAGCTCTTATGCAGCCCGTACCTTTCAAATTTACTTCACTGAAATCATGAAATTAATATGAAAAGATTTATCATCTAACCACTCATTTCTCAAGGATTCTCTACACACAACTATCCTGTTAATAAAGATACACTGTGTATAATTTTTTTTTTTTTTTTTTTTTTTTGTTGAGACGGAGTCTTGCTCTGTCGCCCAGGCTGGAGTGCAGTGGCCGGATCTCAGCTCACTGCAAGCTCCGCCTCCCGGGTTTACGCCATTCTCCTGCCTCAGCCTCCCGAGTAGCTGGGACTACAGGCGCCCGCCATCTCGCCCGGCTAGTTTTTGTATTTTTAGTAGAGACGGGGTTTCACTGTGTTCGCCAGGATGGTCTCGATCTCCTGACCTCGTGATCCGCCCGTCTCGGCCTCCCAAAGTGCTGGGATTACAGGCTTGAGCCACCGCGCCCGGCCACTGTGTATAATTTTTAACTGACTCTTTTGACATCCTACATGAATAAATTATGCACACCTACGTACCAACACACTTTTAAGTACGAAAGCAGCTGGTAAGCCAGAATATAACCAAGCAAGTAAAAAACGAGATGTGAGTTATTTCACAAAACAATCTGGTAGATTCCTTAGAGAGCAGGCGAGCTTTTTATGAACTCGGTGGGTGCATATGCACAGACATGTAGCCAACAACACAGACACAGATAGAAGCCAATATACATAGACAGCTACACAGAAGTATCAGGTCATATAGAAGCAGAAAGATACATGAATGGGTGCACATACAATGAAACGCACACACAGGGACAAACACAGGGACAGCCAACACAACTGACTGCAAACATAGACAGTTCTGCTTCTCAAACACAGAGTTGGATATGCTCACTCATACATGCACAAAAATGATAAGGAGGCCAATTCTAGTGGATATACACAAAAAACTAAAACATGCACAAAAAACATAAGGAGGCCAATTCTAGTCGATATATACAAAAACATAAGCCAAAAACTGCAAAGTCCCAGAACTGCAAGAGAAGTAAGAACTAAGATAAGTAGGCAGATACATTAGAACATATACACACAGAGACACATGGAGATGGGGACAATCGGGGCTATGACATAAACGGAAATAGTCACCCCAAAACAGTCTTGCTTAGACACACAAATTACGATGAAAACAGACATAGAAATCCACACACCGACAGAAAGAATCCACACACCGACAGAAAGAAACAGCTGTAAATACAGACACAGTGACACAGTGGCCTGGAGTGAGAGAATATCCACATAGACAGAGACATGTGCAAACTCAGGGGAAAGAAATGAAAGAAGGCACAGAGACACAAAGACAGAAGAATTGGTAAAAAGAGACAGAGGCACATTGACTTAGCAAGACACTTGATTACACAGAGATACGAGCACAAAAGAGAAGACACCTTCCCACTAGCAAGGCACACAGAGTAAGACACTGTTTCTGGATCTCTGTGTGTCACAACTGCTCAGAAGTGAACTCACAATAACAGACACACATACCCTGGTACACAATCACCAAACCACAACACACGTGCAGAAACCCACAGTTGTTCCTTGCACAAAGGCTGAAAACTGGAAGACACCATGTATGTTGCTTACTGTCTCTAGGGGTCTTACAGGTAGGCCAATATGCATGAAAAAGGCAACCTTGTCATAGCGAAATAAGTGCTTTTTGCATGTTAATAATAATGAATTGCTCAACCCCATACACACACACACACACACACACACACACACACACAATCCCCCACCCACACTGTAGTCTGCCCTAAATTAGTCAACATGCTAAGATATTCAAGCAAGCTGGTCTAGGTGCCTAATAGATAATGTCATGGCTACATAATATTAGGTCACAGTCCAAACCTTACAACACTCACTACCCTAGAAAATGAGTTCTAAGTTTTCAGCTGAAGAACCTCCCACCTGTGAAGCCAGAGTATCATGGGAAAAGGTGATAGGCAATGTCAGGAGCACTCTGCATTCATTTCCCTGGTTCCCTGTACAAAGTCTAGTACAAAGCCAGCCTCCAGCAGCTTCAGGCAGGCATTTTCATAGGCAAGAAGATGGAGCAGATGACCTCCGAGGAATCCCTCTCTGCTCGCAGCACCTACTGGAGAAGAGAGCAACTTGGCAAATCAGAGCTGATAAAACATTCTGCAATGCACAGTGGGTTGGGAAGAGGGGGGATGGGGCAGATAAGCAAACTAACATACCTTCCTGATGCCAATTACTGCCTTGTTAATTGCCAAGATTCAAATGTGATTTAAATAAGAACAATAGTGTGAAAATATTGCATATAGAGATCACACTGCCTCTGAATGCCAGGCCTCTAGAACAAAACCAAGAGAAGGAGCTGGTACATATTCCCACTTTAATTGGAGTTGGTACCTCAGAACCCACTGTCCCCAGAGTGTAGTAGAAAGAGTCAAAATCACTGAGATCAAAGAACACCCTAGCTGGAAAGGGCATTTAGTTCTGACCTGGGAGCAGAAGCCCTTGACTTCCAATCTGAATGTGCCAGTAACGTGTTTGTGCTTGTGAACTTGGTCTAATCCACTTTTCTATCTGGGTTTCAGTTGCCCAATCCATACGAAAGGGAACTGACCTCTAGAATTCTCTCTAAATTATGACTATTTCTGATTCTTTGGCATAAACTTGCCCTCTTTCAACCCACTGTTTTGAACTCGTGTCTAGCGAATAAGCACAATTAGTCCTCAGAAATGGAAAGAAGAGTAATGCTTTTCACCAAGTTGACAAATGCCTGCTATATACAAAGAAGGAAAATAGACGCCCAGACACAGACGTGCCTACTTGAAACGAGCCTCCAATGTTAAGTTTGAATAAATACGGGGCTTTGTGGTATGGGAGGGAGATTTGGAGGGGCTACTCTGCCTGTCATCTGCTGACCCCTGAATGCATTACCCTCTTTTCACACTTGCTCAGTGCAGAAGCAGGCCACTGCCCTCAGCCCCCAGTTACTACAATTGCTAAGTGGCTGGTCCAGGGGCAAAACCCACCCCTTACACCACACATGCACAGGCTTTTAGAAAAATCGGGAGAAGGTTTTATCCCTGAAGTATAGGATTTAGTATGTGATAAAACAGCTACACTTTAAATCTATAAGCCCTTTCTGAATTTACAAAATACTTCTAGACTTAATGTTTCATCCATATAATTAGAATTTATCTTCCAATCTGCTGATAAGGAAACTCTGACTCAGAACTGTTGACTTGCCCAATATTATACAGATAGTAACCCACAGTCTGGACACAAACCCTGGTATTTTAAGCATAGGTCTGCTGTTCTTTCAAGTACTTTAGTCTTCTTCACTCATGGTCTTCTTGGTGGACATTGAACCTCTCTTCCTACTTCAGTCCAGCTAGAGGGGAAAAAAAACTCTGGCATGAACTCAGGGCTGAAAGGAACCCATGTCTATCTCCCACCTCCATCTCTGCACGGAGACTAGGGAAACAGGAGGAAGTGTGGCATTTGGCTAAGGACTCTTGGAACCAGGAAGGGAGGAAAGCCTTTCCTCATCACCCTCCATTACTGTTAGTCCTCATGGAACATTGTGAGTAAGTTTATGAAGCTAAGGGAGTAAAAAGAGAAAAAAGAGACGACATGTTGCCCAGGAAATTCACATCCCAAACTCATTTTTCCTGAATTAGCTGTGACTTTGATTATCCATATTACAGTTAACTAAGGCACTTAAGGGCCTGGATTAAGACTCTGGGTCCCAGAACCCAGGAAGGCTGTAAAACCTTTTCAGAAGATTATTAGGAACTCGCTAGAGAAGAGTTACGTTGAAGGGAGGCAAGAGGCTTTGGCTGATGGAGGGTACATTTAATGGCGTCTGTGAAAAATAAAGCTGAAGTGGTGTGGAATAGTGAAAACAGCAGTGAGGCCAGGAAACAAAAAAAAATTGAAGAATCAAAATTCAAGTCCCAAACTACCAAGTTACTTACTATGTGATCTTGAACAAGTCATTAAAGTCTCTGAAATTCAGTTTCTTACCTATAAAGTGGAACTAATAAGAGCTACCTAGGATCAAAGTAAAGATTAAACAAGAAAACAGAGAGACAACATCTAACATTGCACCTGTCACTGACAGGTAAATGCTCAAAAAGAGTAATACTTGACCAGAAAGAGTTAACCTATGACAAGAAGGAGCCTTAAGTGGTAGGTTTTCAAAGCAAGTGGAATTATGATGCTCCAAGTCTGCTGACCATTTACTTGGAAAAAATCTAAAACCAACTCTTAAACAACAATCTTTGTCACACCCATACTGCACCCAAATACATAACCAGAAAGTTGGGACTCACCAGGACCATCTAAGGCCCCCCATAGATCCTACTTATCAATCTCGCAGCCCCATCCATCATCACACACTCAACTTTCACACACACAAATACACACACAGAGGCTGAAACATTTCACTTTTGTTCTTAGCAAGACAAGATTAGATTAAAATGCAATTTCTCACAAGGCTTCATTTTCGTGTACCCAAAATAAAAGACTTCTCATTTTTAGGATGGCCATACTCACTGAGGAATATAACTTGAGATTTTTCTAATGGCATTTCATAAGTTGCTATTCATATGTTTACTACTGAGATGTCAGTCCCCAGTCTGTGATATTTTAGAGTCATGAGATGGTGTCGTATTTATCTTTGTAGCCTCAGAATCCAGCACAGCATTTGATAGAAAGTTGGTACTCAGGAAATGTATTGATGAATAAAATAATTAATTAGTGAATTCATGAATGAAATGTTCATTTAACTAAACTGATAATGCTAAAAATGAAAAAAAGTTCCACAACTGATAAAACAAATCTTCAACCGAAAGTTGGAAATAATGTTCCCAAATGACATATATACTCATTCATTCATTTATTATATAGCAAATCTGAGCTGTGAACTTGAAAAAACGTGGACCTACCATAAAAAATTAATGGTCCAGGGCTGGGAGCAGTGGTTCCATGCACTTTGGAAGGCCAATGGGGGTGGATCACTTGAGACCAAGAATTCAGGACCAGCCTGGGCAACATGACAAAAACCCATCTCTACTAAAAAGACAAAAATTTGCCAGGCGTTGTGGCGTATGTCTGTAATCTCAGCTACTCAGGAGGCTGAGGCATGAGAATCACTTGAACTCAGGAGGCAGAGGTTGCAGTGAGACGAAACCTTGCCACTGCACTCCAGCCTGAGTGAGACTCTGTCCCCCCCCGCAAAAAAAATTAATCAAATCCTGGTTCTGTTGCTTATTGTCTGAGTTACCTTGGAATGTCCTTTAATTCCTACAGTCTCGTTTTACTCATCGGTGAACTAAGGATTTGATCCCTGTTGTGCCTACCTCCAAGTTGATTTTGAAGAGTAAAAAAGATAATGTGTCTGAAAGTACTTGGTAGACTTTCAAGCGATTTATACATCCTAGGAATTGTAATAACTTAGTCTCAAACATGCTCAATGGTTCCACTCCCATTTTCCAGTCCTCCACCATTTCTCTTACCAACTAACTATAACAAAGCCAGTCTCTAAGTCCTCTGAAAACCATCAATACACAAAATGCATGAGGGAAAGGAAAACAGAGAACTAGGTCTCCTGCCAGCTCAAGCAACTTTTAGCTTACCTGATTTCTTATAGATCCTGGGCATGGCTGCCTGAATAAGTCAGTGTTGCCACCACTAATAAAATATCTTAATACCAATCTTTTAAAGTCATCCAGAAAGTAACCTTCATGGATCCACTGTGATTTCCCTTCCTAGAAGTGGTTTTAGCAAAGTAAGGGTCTGTGAGGATGGTTTTGATAGCTATGGCACAGTGAAAGTGGAGTGGAGTCTGTGCCACTGTGGGAAGACAGTCTGAGGTGCTAGAGATGGGAAAAGTAGATGAAGGAAAATGGCAGTGGGCAAAGAGAAGGATAATTGTCTCAAACAAGAAAGGAGATTGGGTTCTGTGGAACAGGGTTCAAAAAGGCCAGGACCAAAGAGAAGCTCCAGGTTTTGCCAACTTTTAGGACAAAATCTATCAGATTTACAAGTTGAAAACTAGGGGAAAATTGGCTCTAAGGAAACCCCACTGTGTATCTATAGTGAACAGTTGCTAACTGCTAATTTCTCCATTAATAAATTTAGAAGTGCAACGAAGAATAAAGTAGAAAAGAATTATTTCACTTTCTAGCAACTGTCATATGCCATGGTAACAATGCATGTGACCAGAAACTGAAAAGAAAAGAATGAAATGAACCCATCAACCTGACACTTCCATGCTACTCTCAGCTACCAATAGCAGGGCATTACAATTTCAGACAGCAGACACAATGGTACAACTGCTCCTTCCCTCCACCCTTACTCTATTATACACCGAGGAGTTCAAAGTTGATAGAATAAGAAGCCTTAGTAGATGCTCTCCAGAGCTGTGGGAGATGGAAGTGGATCACCTTGTTTGTTTCCATGGGAGAAAGCAAATAGATTTCACCTCTCAACTTACTCCCCATAGACTGGGGTATAGTCCTTGCCTCTTAGGATCTGACAGCCTGCTCTTAAATGACTCAGCAGATCTTTAAATATACCAAGCAAAGAGCTGCTCTGAGACACAACTTGCTGTTAAAAAAAAAATGTTTTAATCTGTTTGGGGTGTTGAGAGGAAGATCCTTTGTTAACATTAGGTTCCCAAGCAAATTCAGTACTGCTGTGACTCTCTCTCTCTCTCTCTCTCTCTCTCTCTCTCTCCTCTCTCTCTCTCTCTCTCTCTCTCTCTCTCTCTCTCTCTCTCTGCTAAGAGGCTTGTTTTTGTTCTGCTGCCTGCCATTTGCCAGCTGTGTGGATCACAAGGATGAGAAGGGAGATCATTCCAGGCCATGGAAGGAGTCAAGAAAATTCCTGCCCAGTAATTTTGTTGGGGGAAGGTACCAATATGTGCAATGGAGTGACTGGTTTAATGTAGGGGCCCAAACTCAAAGAGGTCCCATAATTTGCGTTGAATCATTCTGTTCCTTGTGGAAGACCATGACCCTGGGCCAAAAAGAGGAATCTTCTTACTCTCCCTCTCTCCTCAGACTAGCTCAGTCTCACACTTTGAAGCAAACATCAACCAATAAGAGATTTTAGCTGGGCTGAGGGAAGTAACTTAATAACTTGCATTACCGAAGCAAATCATGCTCCCCTGTTATCTGCAATGACCTCACGCTTACATTCCAGCCAAAGCATTTTGGAGACTCAAAGCTTTGTGGAAGGGGAAGCCAGGCAGCAGTGGCCTGGGGAAAAGTCCATGTATGTCAGCCAGAGTCTAGCATTTTCCAAGCTCTGTTTGTCTGGACTACTAATACTACTAATAGTAATAGGTACAACTTATGAAGCTTTTACTATGCACCAGGCCCTGGGCTAGATGTTTTACATTTATTATCTCACTTATCTTCACAAAAACCCAACAAAGGAAGCATTAGTGTCTTCATTTTAGAAATAAAGAAACTAAAACTCAAGAGAGGTGAAGTGGCCCAGAACTGGAAGCTAGTAAGACCCAGGGGCAGTATTTAAAACAAAATCTATCAGATGCCAAAGCCTATTCCTGAACATCAGTCAACATATTACACTTTAACTCTTACCCCAGCTTGTTTCCCAAAGGCCCTTCAGTCTTTCTGTTATGTATTTAAAATCCTTAACTACACAAAATATGCCTCAAATCATCCAAATGGTCATTTTGGAGTCATCCATAGGCTTTTAAATTGTTAGAAAGTGACTGTAAAAATAATCTATGAGTCCAAACCTTTGCCCTATACATGGTTCCCAAAGGGTCCAGACTCTTCTTGAATGTCTTCAGTGAATGTGAATTTACTACTTATGTAATTCGGCCAATAGACAGACAGAAATGGTGTGATGAATAAGAAGAAGGGAACCAATATTCAGCACCTACTAAGTGTAATGCTCTTTATCCTAGTTGTTTTATTTCATTCTTACAATAACTCTGTAAGGAGAGTGTTCTACAGATAATGAAGATCTAGAGGCTCAGAGGGGTTATGTTACTGACCTGAGGTCATCCAACTATGTTACGTGGCTGTGCTAGAATTGAAAGTCAGGTCTGATCCTATTGTGGTGCTGCTTGTACATTTCTTTAGCCCCTCCTATACGAGGAGTGAAAGCCCTTGGAGTAAGCAAGGGACTCAAGATTTGCTTAGGTCTCTGATCTGACAGGGATGACATACTCGAATGACTAGAAGAGTCAAGCAGGTAACTTAAATGAATAAAGCGGGTCACTGGTGCCTGGGCAAACTGCAAAGTGCATGGCCCACCCAGAGGATCAGCTGCTTTTCACCTGCAGTTGGTCATTACCATGTAAGAATGAAAGTTCTGTATTGTCAGATCTTCATTCCCCACGGCGGAAATCTGAATTTTGAAGTAAAATGTTAGCAAGTAATTCAATACACACACACACACACACACACACACACACACACACACACACCCCATATAGACCAAACAAAACTCATATGGTCCATGTTAACAACTTCTGATGAAGGATGAAGGGTGAAAGAAGCTATTCTAAGAAAATATCTTTCAGGCTGGTAACGTTGGTTCACGCCTGTAATCCCAACACTTTGGGAGGCCGAGGCAGGCGAATCACCTGCAGTCAGGAGTTTGAGACCAGCTTGGCCAACATGGTGAAATCCCCATCTCTACTGAAAAAAAAAAAAAAATTACCCAGGATTGGTGGTGTGCACCTGTAATCCCAGCTACTCCAGAGGATGAGGCAGGAGAATCACTTGAACCAGGGAGGCAGAGGTTGCAGTAAGCCAAGGCTGCGCCATTGCACTCCAGCCTGGGCGACAAGAGTGAAGACTCCATCTAAAAACAAACAAACAAAACAAAACAAAACAAAACAAAACAAAAAAACCTCTTTCTTTTACTGAATTGTAATCTGTCCTCATTGCTTTTGCCCTTTGGGGTGCTACAGAAAAACATCTAACTTCTTTATTCCATGATAATCCTTCAGGTACATTGAAACAATAGTTATGTTCACTGCTCCATGTCTCTCTCATAGTTCCTCCATGCTTTACAAAAGGAGATGCTCCATGAATATTGGGGCTGAACAACACATTGCAAATGTGTCTGACCAGAATTTAACAGAGCAAGACAATCAATTCCTTTATTCTGCATCCCATATAATAGTCCCTTGGTATTTGAAGGGGCTTGGTTCCATTCCCTGACTCCCAGGAATACCAAAATCCAAAAATATTCATGTTCCTTACCTAAAACATATAAAATGGTGTCACATTTGTATTTAACCTATACACATCCCCCATATATTTCATTTATATCTAGATTACTTGTAATAGCCAATACAATGTGTTATGTAAATAGTTGTTTTACATAACTTTTATTTTTTTTAACTGTTGAATTGTTATTTTTACTGTGTCTCTAAAATATATTTTCCATCTTGAGTTGCTTAAATCTGTGGATATGGAACCTATGGATGTGGAGTGCTGACTGTATTTCTGTTAATGGAACTTACAATCCATCCATTAATGGAACTTACTGCCCAGTTGTCTTCGGCAGTCACTTACTACTATTGACTCTGAATCATTTAATAAAGAAATACTTATGGAATATCTACTATGTACACCACCGTTAAGTTATGTGCTGTGGATATCTTATATCCAAAGAGAGTCTTTGCAGATATATCCAACCTTTGCCCTAAAAAGAGACAGATGTTTAGAAGTATATTTAGAAGGATGCTATCAGACATTAACACAAGTACCACAAGTACTTAAGGACTAAGTACCATATTGATGGAGAAACAAGAAAGGGATAAATCCAAAAGGTCTTACGCACTCTTGACTTGAGCCTAACATCCATAATCACATGTGATACCCTCTCCACAAAATCTTATAAACTAGAGATTTCTAGCCCCTGGTTTACAGATAAAGAAGTGAAGTCAACATTCTTTCAACCATGTTATATCATATAGATCACTTCTCCTTGGGTTGGGGGGGTTGATAATATTCATTTTGTAGGGGGCTGTCATAGAAGAATGGATAGTATTGAAATTGGGATAGCCTTGAAGGTCAAAGGGATAATAAGAAAAGTAACATGTTCACAAAACAAGAGAGTAAGGATGGTTTAAAGTGACAGTGACTAGATCCATTTGGCTGGGTTTTAAGAGTTTTGTAAAGGAACTCCAGGAATTCAGGCTGGAAAAATAAGCAGATCATAAAAGGACTTGAACACCAGATTTAAATAATTTGGACTTTAACCCATACGCCAATGGGGAGAAGCTGAATTTTAATCATACAAAGCTTCCTTTGTATTAAGCATGAAGAATAGGGAAAAAATAAGACAGGACTCCTGCTCTTATGGAGCTTAAACACTAATAGACATTTAAAGCAGTATACAGAAAAGATTGGAGGTAAACTTTGGAAAGATCTGGTGGCACAAATACAATAGGAATTAGAGAGTAGCAGAGAGAGCTAGAGAGAAAGGATGTGGGATCACTGCACTAATCCCGGCAAGAGGTGTTAAGAATCTGAACTGGGGGAGAAGAAATGACCGAGAAGGCTTTGGGAAACAACATATCCCTTCACCACCCTAATTCCCAAAGCCTTCAGCTTGGTTTTTCCAAACACTATGAGATCATCTCTGATGGGGAACTCTGAATCTGGAAGCGTAGAGAAGAGTCCACCCTGCTCAATTCCACATCTGACTTGCCATACTTTGAGTCAATCTAGCACCTCAGTGAAGCCCAGAAAGTGTCTAAAGCAAACCACATACCATATGAAAGTATGAGCATGGTTAAAATTTTTGGTCTATTATTAGATAGTTGGTGACTAAAATATCTCAGTCTATTTTGATCTTTTTTATTCAAAAGGCTGATCAAACAAATTTTTCAGATGAACAATTGCAAACAGACTACACATTTGCTAACCATGGTTTTTAAACAAAGATGAAAGGGAAGGAGGGATGAGCAGAGTAAAGAGACCCAGAACATGTTTTGGAATCCTTTCTGCACCCAAACACCAAACATCAAGTGTTTCCATCTTTACTCTCAACTCTTGGTTTATGCAGTCTCCTCATCTGATTAGAGGTTGGACAATGCTTCAGAGAGATGGCCCAATGTGACAAGCTTGGAAAAATTCTTTCTCTCCTGCACTGCCCATTTTCAAATATATGTCCAAACAGTTATCATTTAGCAAGACTGTACCTTCTTTAAAATAAAACCTGGAGAGACAGGTTTTTGCAGTATCCTGCTTCCATTTCCACAGTAACAAAAAGGTTATCTGACAACCACATTCATGACTTCCTATGGGATCCTGCATAACACATTGGGGCCTAGAGGGATTGAGGTAGCATCTTGTCAGTCCTGGCAAGTGTCCGTTCTTATTTAGTGTAAATCCCACAAAATCCACATGCTGACTTTTTTCCCAACATTTTGTTCCTTTTGTCCAGTCTCTGGAAGGAAATGGACTCTGCTCACTCTCCCAATTCTCTGTCCAATCTTGTTGATGGAGACAGGCAATTAAAAGGTGAAGGGCAGAGCAATACGGAGGAGGAATGGAGAGAGACAAGTCAATGTTAGAAGGGAGCCCAAGTGATAGAATGGAAAGAGGTCTGGCAGTCTGGAGTCTCAAATTCAAGTTCCGGTTCTGCTACTTGCTCAACATATGACATTAGGTAAGTATCCTTACTTTTAAGGGTCCTTAAAAGAAACTGGTGTATATTAAGGATATGAGTTGTTCAATGTTTGAAGTTCAGGCACCATGTTTTTGCACTTTAAACACTTTCTGTTATATGAAAATTACCTCGTTCCATAAATGTATTGGAAAATAACATAAGCTGTGGAGCTGAATCACCTAGATTCTAATATTGGCACTTTCACTTACTTGTTCTCTAATCTTGGGCAGGTTACTTAATTGCTCTGTGCCTGTTTCTTCATCTATAACATAGAAATGATAATTGTAGCTACCTCATGGATTATTTTGAGGATTAAATGAATTAATACATGTAAAAGAAATAAAACAATGCCTGACTGTAAAAACTGGCAATTTTATTTTTCTTATCTTAACTCTCCTATTTAAGCAGGCATCGAATTGCCCAGGTTTGTAGCAGTCTGAGATCAACCTCCTTGGGATCTCTAGGCCCTTTTCAATAATTCCTGTAGTTCTGTTTTTCAATCCCTATCATAAGTTATCAACTTCTTGATAACTAACCACCCCTTTCCATCACTCTACCCCTACTTTAACTTGTAGGCCACCCAGCTATTTGGTGAGGATCAGTGGACTATAATAGGGGCAGTGCATAATGAAGTCACCTATGTCGCCAGTCTTTTGGGATGGTGAAGGTGAAGGGTAATCTGAGAAGCTGCTGATATTGCACAGTAGTTAGAACCTTGTGGTTAGAAGCCAGACTTCCTGGGAGTGCACACAAGTTCTGCTACTTCCTAGCTGTGTGACCCTTGGACAAGTTCTTTAACGTCTCTAGGCCTGCTTCCTAAAGTTGACATGCGAATTAAATGAATCAGTTCATGCAAGGTGCAGAAGTTTACACAGCAAACATTCAGTAAGTGCTATCATTATTATTATATATGATTATATATAATTCTTTGTTCTCAGTATGGAACAAAGAATTTTCATTTTTCCAATATAGACTTTTTTCAAGAAAACAACATACAACTAATACTTAAAACAGGCTCTGACTAGGTCAGGCACTAGCTTGCTGTGTGAGCTTAGCCAAGTCCCTTTCCATCTCGGTGCCTCAGGCACCCTACCAATAAAATGAGCTAGCTGGACAAGATGGTCTGCCAGGTTCCATGAACTCTAATTTCCTAGGATTTTAGGCCATTTTTGTCCAGGTGCCCTGTAGATTCTAGCTTTGATAAAAGCTCAATTGCCTTTAAAAATCCACTTACTGTGTTTTTACAGGAAAAAAAATATTTTGGTGTGTAGTTCAGTAAAAACCTAATAATAATATTTCAGTTTGATTGGGGAGAGCAACCAATTTGTATAGTTTTCCAGTTTTATTCACTATTTAGTTTAATCACCTGGTTTTAGGTTTGCGCAAAAAAACAAATAAACAAAAAACAAAAACAAAAAACTCACTCTTGCCCAAATGAGTCCTCAGAATCACACTAAAAAAAAATCTACTGAATCAGAATCGAAGAGAACTGGGTTTGTGCCCTAGTTCTGTCACCAGCTCACTGTTTCACCTTGGATAAGTCCCTACCCTTCTATAGACCTCTATAAAGTAAAAGGAAAGAAGGGAGAGGGTACCTACAGCCTAGGTGATTTCTAAGGTCCTTTTTAATCTTCTTGAAGAACAGCAAAGCTGAGGGCACTGAATGAAAACTGAGAAGAAGCCATCAGGATGCTCATCAGATAACTCAAACTTTATAAGTCAAAAATCAAACTCTTGATTTCTATCCTGCCCATGCACCTGCTCTACATACAGTCTTCACAATTTTAGTAAATGGCAATCTCATTTTTCCAGTTACTCAGACCAAAAATTTGGCAATCATCCTCATCTCCTCTATTTTTTTCACAGTGAATATCCACTCTGTCAGTAAATGCTGTTGGCTCTACCATCAAAACTCATCCAGAATTCAGCCACTTCCTATCTTCTCCACCAATACCACCTTAGTCTGAGACATGGTCACCTCTCACCCAGATCACTGCAGTAGCCTTGTCTCCCTGCTTCCCTTCTTGCTCCCACAGTCTCTTCTCCACACATACAGTAAGTAAACAAACAAACGTATAATATATCAGAGTGACAGATGTTATGAAGAGGAGAGAGCCTGTTAAAGTGTAAGTCAGGTCATGTTACTCTGCTCAAAACCTACCAATACACCCTGCTTAGGAGTAAAATCCAAAGTCTTTAGGAAGACCTACCATGCAACCTCATTAACTCTGATCTCATTGTCTACCATTCCTCACTTATTTAAACCAGCCGTATGAGCCTCTTTGTCCTCCGTCACAGCAAGCATGCTCTCCTGCCTCAGGCCCTTTGTGCCTGTGGTTCCCTGGGCCTGGAGTATTCTAACTCCAGATGTCCAAATAGCAGCTCATTTCCTAATTTCCTTCAGGTCACTGCTCAAAATTTACCTTTCCAGTAAGGTTTTCACTGGCCAGCAGACATAAAATATTCCCTCTCACCATAAAACTCTATACCCTATACTCTGTGAAGTTATTCTGCATGACACTTTTCATGCTCAGATGTATACTACATGTCTCCTCTCATTAAACTGTCAGCTCCATTCAGATATTTTTGTGTGTTCTGTTCGCTGCTACATCATTGATGCCTAGTACAGAATTTGGCACATAGTAGATGCTTAATAGGCATTTATTGAATATATGCAGTCTGTAAAGTAGAATGGCAAGGTTATTGGCACCCAGAACTCTCATACAACCAAATCCATCAGTCTGGTGGATGGGTAACAAACCTAGAAGCCTTAAGAACTTCATAAATTTCTAGTATTGACACCACTTGTGGTTCTTTTGCCTCTCTGACTCTCATGTTTCCTATCTATAAGGTAAAAAGAGCTGTGAGATAAAAGCAGGGAAACATGATCTGGAGAAGAGAGAATGAGACTGAAATCCCAGATCTGTCACTTTGATGCTGTTTGATTGTAAACATGTAACTTAACCACTCTTAGCATAATTTTAGAATGGGAATAAAAGTATTGTAATAGTATGAATACTATTATAATACTCCAAACTCTAGTTACTTGTACAGGGTAGAAACAAGAATGAAATGCAATAATGGAATATGAAACTTCTCTATAAACTGGACAGTGCTACTTGAATATATTCAATGTCACTGTGTCCTGCTCCATATGCAAAGAGAAGTATTAAAAAGTCAAAATATTACTTAAAAATGTTTGACACTTCGAGAAAGAACATCCCAAATGAAACAGTAAGTGCCATAGTAGCTTATTTATTGTCTGGTGCTAGGCAGTTCTGGTTGAAGTTATCCTGCGATAGGGCCTTGGCTGTGTGTTGAAACCGTCAATGGAGGTTCACCATTCCCAGGGAAATCCTGCCACGGGTCACTTGCAGTCCCCCTAGCGGCCAGATAGCGGGACTACAGTTCCACAAGCAAGGAACCCACTCAACCTGCAGAGAACAGAGCTCATGTTAGGTGGTAGGCCGTTTCAGAATGTTACGTTGTCTATTACAGCAAAGCTCTTATAAGATCGTCATGTGCCCCCTTACTCCCCGAATTGTTCTATTTGTGCAATCCATCAGGATCAATGGAAACTTAGAAGGCAGAAAAACAACTCTTGATCTGACCACCACACTGGGCATCTTATATCAAATTCAGAGCCATTAATCACCTTCAATTCTAATTTATTACTCATATTATTGTGGACTTGTTCAGATAAAGACATCAAAAACATGTACCCAACAAGTGCGATGATATAGCCAAAAAAACTGAAGAAGAAATTGGCAACTAACTTGACTGGGGTGCACTATTGAATAAGCAGAAATAGATTTCAACCCATGCCTCCAGTTCATTCTTTCCAGAGGTACCAACTTCTGTTATTTAATATATACATCAGGATCTTTAACTATTGCTTGAGTTTAGACATGCTCCTACTTACTTCCACGAAGGATTAAAAGCAGCCACAGGTAACATTGTTGAACACTTCAGCCTTTATTGATTCATTTCTCTCTCTCTCTTTTTTTTTTTTTTTAAATATCTACATTTAAAAAAATCCACCCCATACAATCCAGGATCTCATACAGGCATCATGGCATGATGGTGCTGCATTTCTGTTTGGGTTTTGGTTATTTGTTTTTTGTTTGTTTTTGTTTTTAGTGGTTATAAGCTCCTTGTAAGCAATTACCTCAAGAAGATTCTGTATGAATTGTGTCCCCTTTTACCTTGTCTCTTCCTAGTACATGCTGGAAACATAGCAGGTGCTTAATGAAAAGTGGTTGATTGATAGTCTTTTTTTTTTTTTTTTTTTTTTTGACGGATCCTGGAGTGCAGTGGCATGATCTCGGCTCGTTGCAATGTCTGCCTCCTAGGCTCAAGTGATCCTCCTGCCTCAGCCTCCGAAGTAGCTGGGATTATGGGTGCCCACCAAAACGCCTGGATAATTTTTGTATTTTTAGTAGACATGGGGTTTCACCATGTTGGCCAGGCTGGTTTTGAACTCCTGACCTCAGATGATCTGCCCACCTCGGCCTCCCAAAGTGCTGAGATTACAGGAGTGAGCCACCATGCCCAGCCAGATTATTTTTTTTAAAAAAATCCTTTATTAGGGTAATCTCTACAGAAAGCTATTAGATTATAACTAAACCTTTTGCTGGGTGGCCTGCAGTTAACTCACAATTATCAGGACATGACAGTTGTAGCTGATTAGCTATGACCTTTAGCCTAGAGTGTTAATGAAGACAAAGTTCAATCTCTACATAGATGAATTTTATCTTTGCTTCATGGCTATGGAGTACATCTCTAAAAACAAGCTTAAATTATATGAGAGTAAAGGAATCCTTTCCCCATCTAGAAATGCACATCAGAAGGAGTATTGGAATTTACTTTGTCCAAAGGACAAGAGATAAAAACACAAACTTATGATTTTAGCTGCTTATAAAAACCTAAACATAAGCCAAATATAGCTAGTGATTTCATTTGTCACCTCTACATGTTAGTTTTCTATATAGAAATTATTATTATTACTCACTCCCTTGCTAATAGTTCCCAAATCCAAATTCTAAAAAAGGATTATAAACAACCCAAACCTTATTAGGCTTCTTTCCTGCTGTTCTCTAAAGAGATGAACATTTAAAAACACTCTCCTATTCATCCTGAAAGGGGATGGGATTACCAGTTCAAATTTATAGCTGAGTAAAAATGACAACTGTGTCCCCTTCATACAGAAGGCCTGTATGCAGCCTTCATACAGGATGAAATGAAATAAGCTTTAACTTTCAGTGAAGCAGCAGAAGCCCTCTTCCCTGTAAGTCCCAGAAGTATTCAAAATTCAGGTATTTTCAACAAGGTTGCAGGATGCAAGATCAATACACAAAACAATTATATTTTCATACATTGGCAGTGAATAATCTGAAAAGAAAATCAACAAAACAGTTCAATTTATAATAGCATCAAAAAATAAATCACTTAGAACTAAATTTTAAAAAGAACTGCAAAACTTATCATCTGAAAACAATAAAAAATTGTTGACAAAAGGAAGACCTAAATAAATGGGAAGACATCTCATATTTATGGATGAAAAAACTTAACGTTGTTGAGATGGCAATGCTCCCCAAATTGATTTACAGATGTAATAGAGTTCCTGTGAGAATCCCAGCTGACTTCTTTGTAGAAATTGACAAGCTTATCCCAATTCATATGAAAATTCAAGGGACCCACAAGAGCCAAAACAACCTTGAAAAACAAGACCAAAGTCGAAGAGCTCAAAATTCCTAATTTTAAAACTCACTAAAAACCTACAATAATCATGATAATGTGGTACTGGCATAGGAATAAACATATAGATCAACTGAATATAGTTGAGAGTCCACAAATAAACCCTCACATTTACAGTCAACTGATTTTACACAAAGGGTGCCAAGACAGTTAAGTGAGGAAAAATTCAACAAGAATATTGTGAGAACTGAATATCTATGTGTAAAAGAATGAAGTCGGACCCCTACCTCAATCATATATAAACATTACATCAAAACTGATGAAAGACCTAAGTGTAAACAGCGAAAATTATAAAACTCTTAGAAGGAAACATATGTGTAAATCTTTGTAATCTTGGATTAGGCAAAGCCTTCTTAGATATGATGCCAAAATCATAAGCCAAAACAGAAAAAAAAAAAATAGATGAATTGGACTTCATCAAACTTAAAAACTTTTTTTGTGCTTCAATCTAGATATCATTAAGAACACAAAAAGAAAAAAAAGGAAAGTAAAAAAGACAACCCACAGAATGTGAAAAAATATCCACAAATCACAATCTATTAAAGGACATGTATCCAGAATATCTTTTTTAAAACTCTTAAAACTCAATAATAAAAAACCAACTAAAAATTGGGCAAAGGATCCAAATAGATATTTCTCAGAAAAGAAGATATACAAATGGCCAATAAGAACATGAATAGATACTGAACATTATTCGTTATTAGGGAAATAGAAATAAAAACCACAATGAGGTACCACTTCACACCCACTAATATAGCTGTAATAAAAAAGACAGAGAATAACAAGTGTTTGCAAGGATGTGGAAGAAATGGACCCCTCATACATTGCTGATGGGATTGTAAAACAGTGCAGACACTTTCGAAAACAGTTTGACAGTTCTTCAAAAGGATAAACACAGAGGTACCATATGACTCAGAGATTTCAATCCTATGTATGTATCCAAAAGAATTGAAAATGTCCACAATATGTGGACTGAATATGTCCACAATAAACTTGTACATGAATGTTCACAGCAGTACTATTCATAATAGTCAAAAGGTGGAAACAACCCTAATGCTCATCACCTGATAAACGGATAGATAAAATGTGGTATAGCCATACAGTGGAACATTATTAGGCTATAAAAAATAGCGAAGTACTGATACGTGCTTCAGCATGGATGACCTTGAAAACATATTCTATGTGAAAGAAGCTAGTCACAAAAGACCACATATTACATGATTTCATTCATACAAAATGTTAGAATAAGCACATCCATAGATAGAAGTAGATTATTGGTTGCTAAGGACTGAGGGAACATAGGGGAGTGAACACAAAGGTGCACAGAGTTTCCTTTGGGGGTGATTAAAATGTTCTAAAATTGATTGCAATAATGGTTGCACAACTCTGAATATACTGAAAAGCATGGAACTGTACACTTTAGATGAGTGAATTGTATGGATTGTAAATTACATCTCAATAAAGCTATTATTTAAAAAATAACATTTAGATACTAAGTAACCTAAATTGACAACATTCTCAGGTGACCCAGCACTTTAATGCTATAAACTTATCTAGATGAGCTGCCTTCAGTCCTGCTGTGGCCTGCAGGTTGGCAGCAAGAACTGCCAGGAGAGAGAGTGGGTGGCATCACCCATGAGTGTGCAAGCAATAATTCATGGACTATCGTCTCTATATAGCAGCTACTGAGAGAAGTCCTTAGGAGTAACAATCTAAAGTATTTGTCAGGTGGGAAATTTCAAGTAGAAAAAGCTTGGCAGTGTTGCTCTAAAGAGATTCCCCTACGTGGTAAACAAACATCATAGAAAATCTAACTTCCTACTTCTTTACCTAGCAAAAGGGTAATCACTAAGCACCCCTCCTGGCCTACTCAAACTTACACAAATGCAGTGAATAAACTGGAAAACACTGTGTCTTTTTTTTTTTTTTTGAAGAATGCTATGTAAATATGAGATTTCATAATTCTCTTCCGTATGACAAAGGGCAACCAATGCTGGTAACTGTACAGAACTTTATAAGCAATTTTGTTTAAAAGTCAACTTTGTGTTTGAGGTTAACTTTCTCTGAATTTAACATCCCAGAACTTGATGGAATGCTGATATGGGAAGTCGGAGGTAGAATAATTTCTTTAATATCTTTCTTTGTTTTCAAATTATTAATTTTTATGTAGCTTAAGCAGATTAGCCCAGATGGACACTTACAGCACGCACCCTCATATGCATATTAGGTACTGCTTGTGATCGCGCTACCGAGGTCTGAACCGAACCGACCTGGGAAGGGTCTCAGAGCTGTCTCTCAGGTTCTGAGAGAAGGTGGCCAACATTACAGTACACAGAGAGAGACAGAGATCAAGACAGAGACAGAGACAGCATAAGAGAAAATACTTTATGAAATTGCCAAGTCCTCAAGCCATCTAGTTAACTCCCTCAGCAACTGTTGAACCAGGCTTTAACCTCAAGGTAAAAAAACCCAGCTATTCATTTTGCAATCCCCTCATGTCATCTAGTCTTAAGGGAGAGATGCTGGGGTTGATCTAATCGGTTACTTTACAGCTTTTTTTTTTTTTTAAAAAGAAATTCTTTAGGAGCATGCCACAGGTGTAATGAGAAAAATGCCCTGAGAAGTGGAAAGAAGAGCCTGGATTTCAATGTCAAAAACATGAAAGGAGTGGAATAAAAGAAAATCGGGGACAGGCAGCACTTGAGGAAGCTGCAGACAAAGAGAAAATGGTGGAGGTGGGGGGTGGGGAGAGATTTTCTTTTCCTTCTCTGACCAAGCTCACAAAACTTGATTTTTTTGTTTGCTTTTTTTATATTTCAGAGTTGTGATTTCAGGTTTGGCTATAAAATAAGGCCTTGCTTTGCCACACCCAGTCCACATTCTGCTCCCTGCTTATGCAAGGTTCTGAATGAAACTGGTGATTTTGATATCACCATTAAAAATAATCATAATAAAATTGTCCACATTTCTAACTCCAATTCACATAATCCCACCAAGTGGCTTGCACATGTACAAGCCACAGTGCATGTACGTGAAAGGAGACCAAAGAATTTTTTGTTTTAAATGCATATATGTACACCAGATGAAAAATTACTATTGGAATGAAAAACACTTAACAAAGAAAATTAAACGTACCAGCAAATCTAATATATTATTTCAAAGTTTACAGCTCAAAGAATAGAAGCCTGCTGAGATAAAATTAGCACAGACAAGAAAGTACCCCAAAACGACCCTGCAATTGGAAGCCTGCAAACTTCTTCAAACATATCTCTCACCAGTGTTAATCTTTGGCTGACTTGAGCTGTGGACAAGAAAGAGGGCTACATCCTGTGTATACTTCCAGATGGGGTGCCACCCAGTGTGGCTATTTGGTCCTCAGGTGTTGATTGCTGGGATCCAGACAGAACTCACCACCTATTTGCTGACCACAAGGAAAAGATGCTTCTTGCCAAAATATTAGTTCTTGAAGCCTATGGGGAGAAATAGTCTGTCTTGGTTTCAAAGGAAAATTCTG
This sequence comes from Trachypithecus francoisi, assembly GCF_009764315.1. NCBI lineage: Eukaryota > Metazoa > Chordata > Mammalia > Primates > Cercopithecidae > Trachypithecus > Trachypithecus francoisi. Next base: position 40,830 of record NW_022680568.1, on the reverse strand, counting down.
CTTTACAAGACAAACTGTCCCTTTTAAGATAGTCATAAAAATGCTTGATAACTGAGAGGAGAGAGGAGAAGGAAAGAGGAATTAATAAAATGCCTTATTTTGAAAAATCTAATAGAGAAAGGGAGCAAGACTTGTCAATATCAAAGCACTGCTAAAGTACTACCTACTATGGAGACTAGAACAAATTACCAAGAGAAAAATTAAAATGTTCTTTTTGCATCTGGATGATTTCTCTAAACCCCAAACTCTAATTCTGGCATGCAGACTCTCTTAGAACCCAACTCCCAAGAATAAATTTTTGTCATATTATTGTGCTGCCTGCTGGAATATAAGGACCCCTACTTCTGCCAAGGGAGCCAGTGGTCAATTAACAAAGTTGTAGTCCTGTTTGATCTCAGAGAGAAGACAGACAGCTCCATAAAATATCATCAGGGTTGCACACAAGTCCCATCACATTTATTTTTCCTTCTGTTTAAACCACATGCTAAATTAAGTAAAAGAGACCACCTTTGCATCTCCCATACTCTCAGCAGAAACATTGTAAATGTGTAAGAACACAGAATGAATGCAGATGTTACTAAGGTTTAAAAAAATCCCTTCACAAAATTAACTAACGTGCATAAACACACACATGAATGGAAAAGGAGGAACCCAACAGGTCATTGGAAGCCTGCACAATTTTGAGATTTTTAGCTCAAAATTGGCACATAATGTATGCAATACAGAGAGGGAAGACACACTTGATTTGGCTTAAGAAATCTCTTGCCTTTCATCAAATTGTACCCCTACAAAGTGAGGGGAAAAAAAGAGAAAGTAAGAAAATATCAACTTTTGGATTGGAATTGATTGCATTCTGATTAAATTGATTAATTTTCGATAAACTGACTTAAGGATTTTCTATATCCTAGAAATGGAGTCTTCGTCAGCTTACCAGACAGGAACACCAGTTTTCCTTTTAACTAGACTCCTCATAATCAGTACAGCAATCACAAACCAGAAAAAAAAAATCTTGTACTTTCTGCAGGAGCTGCTAAATTCTCATTAGTTTATGTCATTAATTTAAGCAGACTGTCAAGGAGGCACCAAGATATGATAGTCTTCCTCATAAAGAAGCTTTTTTCATTAAGACCTGAAATAAAATCACCAAGCTCATTGTTTACCTGATGGGAATAACTTTTGCTCTCCATAGTTATTCCCTAAAAATTTTGGTTTTGTCTTTGAAGGCACACATTTTTTAACAAATATGTGGAACCATCAGTTTCTTCCCTGCTAAGTAAGTAAGTTGTGGGGGAGGCATGCAGAAGATGGAAGGTTCCAGAGTCTGGGTTTAGTATCATGGCAGGTCAAAATGCACCTTAGACATTTTCCCCCAAGAAAAGTTTACAGTAGAAGAGGGGCTCCACCATCTAGTGACAGGCTTAGAAAAAAAATTAACCCTACCAAGAAAATTCATTCTTATAAAATGAAGAATACTTTTTTTGTCCCATAGGATAAACCCATTACAAAAATAAAGAGTCTAAATTAACTGGAAAATACTTTGACGATATCAAATGAACCCTTTGAGAATCTTGTAAGCCAAACATTAAAAACCTAATGGAATGTAAAGTCTGGTAAGAAGCTGTTTCTTCAACAGCCCACGAAATAATATGAAATCCTACCCTCCTCTTTCTTTCTTCACTAATAGCGTGCTATCTCTACCTTGTAACAAGGAAAGCATCAGTGAAAGAAGGCAAATTGCTGGATTTAAGTCCCCAAACGAAGATGTTAAGGCTAACAAAGAAATTTTGGAGAAGTCACAGATAAAAGAAAATAGCCATAGAAACAAAGAATAAGACGTAAGTCCACAGGGACATCAGCACCTGGCCTACCTGAGGAGTGAATTCCCCAATTCAGTATGTCCTCCCTCACCAGATAAACTAATATCTTAATTTGCTGGGGGAGAAAATCTTCAGCATGGTCTCCAAGAAGCTCAACAATTGCGGTGAGGCATAATTTTTAATAAGCTCGATGCAATTGCCTCCCACTTTTCTCATATGCTAATTAAAACTTTGGGGTAAGAGTATGGCTCATAGGTCACTAAGAGTTCTTACTCAATTTGTTAGAGCTAACAGCATGTATTCTAAAATGCCAACATGTCCTAAAAATGAAGGAATATAATAAAAAAAACTCACTCCTCCCTCCCCAGTGGAGATTTTGGGGCACACTAAAATAGCAGGAAATGTTTCACAAAAATATGTTTTCCAACACTTTTGTAAGTCAGACTCAAGCCTAATTAAATTGTACATTAAAAGAATATTCTCCTCTTTATAGAGCTGATGCAAGCCTGAAGTAGGGGGTTGTGGATCTGTTATAATCCACAGAGAAAATAAACACTTTATAAGAGAAAACCGACCCAAGCAACTACTTTCAACATAGTCAACCAACGTTGAGAAACTGTGAATGCAAATCCTGTGGAGTCTTTACCAAGAAAGTTGCCCCTCTGCCTACTCTAAACATGAGGGTTCGGATTATCTCTACTGACCTCCAGCCCTGGAGCAAGTCCCCAGTTGCTTCCCGGGAAAGAAGTTCACTCCTTCACATAGCAGACCTCAGCACCCAGAGACCACTTTCTTTCCCTAACCAATAACTTCATTTTACCTCCTTGGAGGAGACCCGCTGAGAAGCTCTTGAGCCAGTGTTCTTGACTCTAATCTGCACAGGCTGAAAGGGAAGTCCTAACAGATCTGAAGAGAAGAAATTGCCCAAATTTCTGATTGAGGTTCTCAGACTTTGAGGACACGAGGAAAGGAAGAGTGGAGGGCTTACGAGCTTTGTCTCTGAAGGTGGCCCGTACAATCGGATTTAAGTTTGGGACTCGAGTACCAGGAGGTAGCGAGAATTTGGGGCCGTTGGGGGAGTTGAAGAATCTGGGAGGGCAGGAATCAGCACCCAGGACACGCAGCAGAAATTAGGAGAGCTCAGGTTAAACCTCTGGCAGGCCGGGAGTCCATGGGAGAGCTCCAGGTTTACCCTGCTGAGCTCTCCCGGGGGCAGTTTGAGTGTTCGCGCAGGTAGGAGCCACTAGACACCCCAGAACGCACAGCGACTCTGTGCCCTGGGCCGAAAGGCGACATTTCTGGAAGGAGAAACTTACCGCATGTCCCCGTAAGGTCCGGAGTAGCTATCCATCCAGGGGCCCATCTCGCTTTTGACACAAGTGGGACTGGGATAGGGCACTCTGCTCACCATGCCGCCAGGGTACCACACATCAGGTGCGGTGAAGTCGCCTTCCTGGCCCGCCAGCCCCTGAGGTGGCCGAGTGTAGCCGTAGGGGGCTATAGCTCCCGCCTCGCCTGCGCCGCCACCGCCGCCGCCGCCGCCGCCACCGCCGCCGCCCCCACCACCACACGGTCCATACAACTGGCCTTCTTCGGCTGTGAAGAGAGTGTGCCAGGATGAGGAAGCAGCGGCTGAGGGTGACCCAGAGCCGGGTCCCGCTGCACCCGCGCCATGCAGGCTCGCCAGGTCCCCATAGCGGCACTGCGCCGCCGCAGCCGCCCAGGCGCTGCCGTAGTCCAGCGGATTCTCCAGCTTGATGCGGGCGTGGGGATGGGGAGGCGGCGGAGGGGGCGGCGGCCCGGCCAGAGCCAGTGGAAAGTTGTAGTAGTCGCGACTCTGGTACGCAGCTGCCTCGTCCAGTGCTCCGGACTTGTAGAGAGACAGGGTGGACGGCAGTTCAAGTGTCCCGGAGCTCCCTGCTGCAGCGCTGCCAGAGCAGCCTAGGCTCTCGCCTTCTAGCCCTTTGGTGTAACCTCCCTTGAAAGGGGAATACTCAGCAGTATCTTCAGTGCTCTTGCCTGCTCTGTCGTCTAGCAGAGAACCTTTGCATTCGGCCAATGGGGCACACGGAGTGGGACGCACAGCGGGTGGAACTCCCAAAACTGGGGCGTACATGCAATCCCCCCGAAGCTGTTCCCCTGGACTCAGATGCTCCAACGCCTCCACACCCAAGCCCATGGACACCGACACTGCCTTACACAACTCCTTGGCGCTGTCAGAAATGGTCGAAGTGCCCCCTAAGTAATTGTCCTTGGAGGAAGTGGGAGCCCCCGAGGCCTCCCTCGCTCTCCCGTTGCTGCTGCCTTCGGATACTGCTTCCTGCTGCTGTTGCTGAAGGAGTTGCATGGTGCTGGCCTCGCTCAGGATGTCTTTAAGGTCGGCGGAGCAGCTGCTTAAGCCGGGGAAAGTGGGGCCCAGCAGGGACAACGTGGATGGGGCAGCTGAGTCATCCTCGTCCGGAGGTACTGGCAGCTGCTGCGGCAGCCCCTTGCCGGCGGCCACGGCGGCTCCAGGATCTGGGACGCAACCTCTCTCGGGGTGGCACTCCGGGGCTGACTGAGGCTGTGAAGGCTGCTGTTCCTCATCCAGGACCAGGTAGCCTGTGGGGCCTCTACGATGGGCTTGGGGAGAACCATCCTCACCCTGCTGCTGCTGCCGCTGCCGGGGGCTAGTTTCTTGTTGTTGCTGCTGCTGCTGCTGCTGCAGCAAACTGGCGCCGGGAGGTGCTGCGCTCGCGGCCTCTGGGTGCCTGGGGCCCGGGTTCTGGATCACTTCGCGCACGCTCTGGAACAGATTCTGGAAAGCTCCTCGGTAGGTCTTGGACGGCGGCCGAGGGTAGACCCTCCCCAGCCCTAACTGCACCTCCATCCTTGAGCTTGGCTGTATCTTCCACCTACTTCCCTCACCCCGCCTCCCCTTCTCTTGCTCAGAAGAGTTCAACAGACTGTGATGATGCGGTAGTCGCTGCAGCTAGCTGCCCACCTGCGGGAAGCTCCAGAGAAGGAAACTTGCGGGAGCAACCACGCAAAAAGCGCTCTGACAGCCTCAAAGTCTCGTGCAGAAGAAGACACACGGTGGACAAGATCTGTCCTGCTAGGCTCACAGTCTGTCTCTTAATACTTGAAGGGTAGATTCAAAAGATGCCCAAATTTTAAAAGAAAAAACAAAATCTTCCACCTTCCAAATTCAGTGTCCACTGAAGTAGTTGCAAATAAGAACTGAGTTATTATATTTTTCTTTTATTTCTTTTTTTTGTTGTTTTTGTTTGTTTTGTTTTTTGGCTACTGAAGCCCTGACTGTCTTTTCATCTTTTGATCTCTGGCTCCGCACTCGGGGTGGGGAAAGCAGGAGGAAGTAGAGAGAGAGTGGGGGGAAACGGAGGGTTCTCGCTGCTTGCAACCTAACCAGGCAGGTCGTGTCTGCAGTGCTGAAGCCGCTCCCCAGTCGCCTGGCTCCTAAGAGCCTTCTTTGCAATGTGCAGCTAGCTCGCCCGCTCGCAGCCAAAGGGAGTTACCTCTCTGCAAACTCGGGCTGGCAGCGCTGGGCCGACGGGGGAGGGAGGGTGGGGAGAGGGGCGGTGAGGGGGGTTGGCGGAGAGTAGCCGACTGAGGCAGCTGCGGGAGAGAAGACGCGGGGCGGGGTGGCGGGGGGGAAGCAGGGCGGGGGAGGCGGGGTGGAGAGGAGGAGGACAAAGGCAGCCGTCAGTCCTACCAGGCACTTTCCTTGCTTCCTCCGAGTCTTTAGCAGCTTTTAAAAACTTCACCGAAGAGGAAAGGGCAGCTCCGGGGCGGCGGCTTCGAAGTCGCCGCGCTGCAAGAGGCGTTGGCTGTCGCTGGAGCCGGGCTGGGGCTGGCGTGGTGCGTCCCTTCGGCTCCTGTACAGCACTGGAGCGGCTAGCTCGGCCGTTTTTCCCTCTGTCGCCTCCTCTGCCTCTGGGCTTGCTCCGGACCGTCCCGCTCTCCCAGCAAGCTGGCTCCCCGGGATCTCGGAGGGGGCGCTGGGAGGTGGAGAGCAAATGCAACAGTTTGCTAGTCGGGTCCCGCCCCCGCCGGGCCGGCCTCCTTGCCTTCCCACCTCCTTTTCCCTCCCCTCCCCTTTCCTTTTCTCCCCTCCCCTCATCGCGCGCTAACGCCTGCCTAGTGGCTTTGGAGAAACAAGTGCTGGCGCAGCGTGGGCGAGGGCAGGATAGGCTAGCTGTAGCCCTGGAGGACCCCTGCTTCCTGATTAGCTCCTGCTTTGCTAAACCAAGCTTTAAGCGCCAGGGATCCAGATTTCCTGGAGGCCAACACTCACCAAATTTGGTTCCAAAGCCCAATCTAAACAACCAACGGCGTGGAGAGGAGGAGGGAGGAAAAGGACGATAGGAGTACCTGCTCCTAATGGCTGCCAGGGGTTCTTTTCAGGACCGATAAGAGCGCGCAGACGGGAGAGTCTCCTACAAACTGAGGAGCAAGCCATGACCAAGCCAGCAGATACTTGCTGAAACCTTAGATTCCGTCATAGGGATAGATCGGGCCTCGTGGCATTGTGCCATTTGCTCTAGGAACCCTCAGCCCCAAGAATCAGAGGTCATTTCTACCCTCTTCTCTGCCTTTCTTCCTGTCTGGAATTGCCTTTAACCATGCATTTCTCATCCAGACTTGCAAAGGCAAAACCACCCAGAGAAGCAGGCAAACACACAAACACTAAAAACACTTGCCATGTACACATAGGCCCTCAATTTTGTGCAGAGCTTTGCAAAGGTTTGTGTTGTATGCAGCCGCTTGCTTTTCCAAGTTGCCTTTGCATATTTTAAACTTTCCAACCGGAACTATCCAAGGATAGAACCTATATAGGGCTGCTTTTCGCCTCTTGATGGACAGCCAGTCGTGGAGGATGATGTGGGTTATTGCAACTGCTCTTTTGTGGAGGAGGTCCCATAAGCCCTGTGTGAAGGTGGAGAGGCAGGTGGGAATAGAAAGAGAGAGAAAATGTAAAAGCAAACCTATAACGAAAACAGCTTTCCTTTATGTCAGTAGAGACCCTGGGCCTCCCTATGTTTTAAATTCCTTTGACTTCTGATTCTGGGGAGGCTGTCTGTTCCAAAAATCATTCCGAGATTTTTGCCTGGGTCTCTTTCGCTTTTTGCAGTCTTCTACAGAGAAAAGACGGGTTGTAGCTTTGTTGTAGCTTTATCTTGCGCACAGCAAAACATCATAGGCATTTACTTACCTTGACCAAAGAAGGTAACTCAAACCTAAAGTCAAGGAAGAGTGGATATGATAGGCTCTACTTCACAGATGAACAGGCTGAAACAAGGACATAATTTTGTTCTATGTTCCACATTAGTAAAACCTAAACTAGTCTTCCAGCCCATTGCCATTTGAGCTACACTCTAGACTCATCAGTCTCATTGTTATTTGGGAAATGGCTATAAATGAACCTTCCAGAACACAAAGGCCTGAAGATCCTTTCACCTGAGAAGGTGAAAAATTGTTCCCTGAGATTTTAATGGCTACAGCCTTCCTTGAATATACCTCAACCATATGTAAGTAGAATGTATAGACACTTCAACCTTATTTGAATACTCATTGCAACATTTATACCACCACAACTTTCAACTAGCATTGCTCAATAGGAATTGAGTGGGCTGGCAGGATGGTAGAATGGAATTAACATAAGTCTCAGAGTCAGGAGAACTATTTGTCTACAGATTAACAGTGAAGGAAGGTGCAAAAATCACTGAATGAACAACGAACAGGAGTGAGGGGGACATACAGACACTAAGAGACCTGAAAAAAATTAAGGTGAGAAATAATGCTCTGAAGTTACTCTGGATAAAAAGCAGTCTGACATTCAAATCCGGGTCTGAAAGACTCCAAAGTTTATGTTGTTTCCACATCACCAACATTGTCTTCACAGTTTCCACATCTGAAAAGTGTTGCCAATATAAGCTACCTTCAGAAGGCTAGTGTATCATTTAAAAGACATAATGTGTATAGTACAAACTTGTAAACAGGACAGCATTCAACAGATCTGAAGGATTACTATGTTATTTTTATTTTTAAAGACGGTGCTGTCAACAATTATATCATTATCAGGAAAAGTTAACTACTGTAAGCATATTAGGGCCACATACTTTATTTGGATTTTGAACTGTGATCTTCCAGCTCAAATCTCATTTTCTTCCCATTGCTTTTAAGAACAAGAGACAATTATTGAATAATATTATGTAAGTTCACAGTTTGTACCAGCTTTCTTCTTTCTCCTCCTGTTCTTTGCAGTTTTTTAGTAATCAAATGGAACTAGAGGTGTTCTCTCAGATTAGTCAGGTTGAGAGTAAGTTTCTGTTATAAGCGTCCTCTGCAACTTCAAGAGGGATTTATTAATGAAGTCTTCCCTAGATCTTTGCTCTGGAAAGCCGGGATGAGCTGACCTTTGAAAAATGTGACCATCGGGTTTTATTTCCTAAGTATCTCACACATCTGCCCACTTATTTCATCTCTGCTGTTGCCAACCTAGTTCACTTCCAGAAGGCAACGTTCTCTTCCACCTGGAGCACTGTAAACAGTCACCCTCCTTCCACTCTTTCCTAGAATCAGTTCTGCATTGTGCAGTCAGAGGGTTTTTTTTTTTTAATAGCCGTACTGAGGTATAATTGATATATACAATAAGCTGCACATATTTAAAGTTGCATAAATTGATCATTTTTGACACACGCATGCACTCATGAAACCATCATTCAATCATGATAGTGAACATATCTATGATTCCAAAAGTTTCTATTGTGCCACTTTGTACATTTTCCCTCCACCTCTCCCGTACTCCTCCTCAGGCAACCAGTGATCTGCTTTCGGTCAGTATAGACTGTTTTTCACTTTCCAGAGTTTTGTATCAATGGAACTGTACAGCAGGTACTCTTTTTTTTTTTTTTGACTTGCATCTTTCACTGAGCACAATGCCTTTGATATACATTTAAGCTGTTATGTATATCACTAGTTCATTCTTCTTTATTGCTAAGTAGTATTCTATTGCATTGCTGTACCACACTCTGTTTATCCACACTTTTTATGAACATTTGGGTTCTTTTCAGTTTGGGGCTACTACAAATAAAGCTGCTATAAATATTTGTATAAACGTCTTTGTATAGATGTATTCTTTCATTTCATCTTTCATTTCAGGTAAATACTTAGCCACAGAATGGGTGAGTCACGGGGTAGGTATATACCTACTTGTGTAAGAAACTTCCAAATCATCTTTGTAAGTGATTGTACTATTTTACATTTCCATCTCACCAATACTTGGTATGGTCAGTCTTTTTAATTTTAGTATTCTAATTAGAGGCGTCTTTCCCATTTAATTTTCATTTATCCCATGAATAAAGATGCAGAACATTTTTCATGTGCTTATTTTACAATTGTATACTTTCTTTGATGAAAAGTGCAAATTTTTTCTCTCCTTTTTTTTTTTTAATTGGGCTACTTGTAATTTATTACGGGGGTTTTAAGTTACGAATTCTGAACACAATTCATTTTCAGAAATATGATTTAACAATATCTTATCTGTAGTTTGTCTTCATTATCATACCAGTGTCTTTTGAAGCACAAACATTTTAAATTCTGACAAAGTCCAGCTCATCACTTTGTTCACTTATAGATTATGGTGTCAGATCTAATAAATCATTTTCAAACTCAAGACCACACAGATTCTCATCTGTGTTTTCTTCTAGAAGTTGTATAGCTGTCAGTTTTGCATTTAGGTCTGTGATCCATTTTGAGTTAAGTTTTGTAGACAGATACCCAACTTTTTATATAGATGGCCTATTGTTTTGGCATCATTTTTTTGAAAATACTATTCTCTCTCCACTTTGTTGCCTTTGAATCTTTATCAATAATTAACTCTCATATATATTTGTATAGAGAGCTTTTTAGAAAGTTTAATCTGGTCATATTATTTCCCTGCTTACTCCTGTCACTGGCTCCCCATTGCTCTTAATAGAAAAGTCCAGAACATTAACCATACCCCACATGATCTGCCTCTCTGATCTCATCTCATACACCTTTTCTCCTGTTTTCTGAGAGTCACTCACACTGGCCTTTATTCAGTTCCTCCGATGACCCCATAATCCTTCCTGCCTTTGCATATTCTGTTCCCTCTACCTGCAATGTTGGTTCATCCATTTATCTAGTTAATGCCTATGCATATCAGCACATCGGGGAAGACTTCCTGAACCACTTAGGCTAGCTCAAGTCCCTCAGCCACTCACCTTTTAATATATTTTAATAGCACCCAGTATTTCTCTGTTGGAGGACTTCTGACAATCTGTTTTCCTCACTGAACTGTATGTTTCCTAAGAGCAGGAATCATGTTGGTTTTGTTCATCATTGATTCCTTAGGACTCAGCCGGGTGTGGGACATGGTTATTGTTTAATAAATATTTTTTGAATAAATGAATGGATTTTATTTCCACAGAATTAAAATTCTGCTTCCAAACTGGGAGTTTGGTTTTAGGGGTTTGCCAAATGTCCTGTGATTTCAGCATATTTAGGAATGTAATAAACCTTTTTTCAACTTATGAGCAAAGTGGAGAATCACTCCAATTCATGCACTGAACGAATATTTGTTAAACATTTACTATTTGCCAAGCTCTGTGCTAGGCACTTGGAATTCACTGATGAATGGGACACTGTGGACCCTGCCTTTAAGGAGCTCATTCATGATCCAGGAAGGAGAGTGAAGAACAATTTAAATAATTACATTTGAACTAGGTTGGAGATGAAAAGAGGGGCTTATGAATAAACTTTCAGAGTTCTTGCCTCTGCTGATTTGTGGACATCTGCTATTTCCTTTGCTTATATAGATGCTTATAAAGGACTGCTTTCTTATCTCAATATTCTTTCTGTCCTCAATGTTGAAGCCTTCATCTCATCTTATCCTTTCTCATAGCTCCAGCCCTAACTTCTCCCCTGGCTGCCCTCTTCCAGGCTATCCTCAACAATATGAGAACAGAGAGTTCCTTCTTAAAAGACAATTCTGATAGCATCTGTCCTCTGCTCTATAACCTTCAATTACCTGCATCTGGGGTTTCAAACCCAAATGTCTCTTAAGTAACAAAAAAATGAGTGAAAAGAGTTTGGTATTAGAGAGATAAATGGGAGTGGTGGCAGCTGTAATCAACTAGGGAGCAGATACCCCATGTAAAGTGGGCAGCCACTATGCAGCTCCAACTGATTGCTGTCAGTCAGGAATGTGGCCTCGATGTTCCAGATGTTTCATTTTCTTCAAGAACAGCAGTATTTCATATTTTAATGTGGCATCTCTTGATTTTTGAAAATGATGGCTACTAATTCAGATGGTTTAAAACCATGCAGGCCAAACCTCTGCAGGCCAAACAACACATGTCTGTTGATAAGAATCAGTTTGTGGGCTGCCAGTCTGCAACCACTGGCCTGCAGATTCATGTCCAAGTCCCACAGCCTAGCCTTTAAAGTTCATCACAATCAAGTTTCAATTTTTCTTTACAGTCTCTTCTCACACCTCTTCCTCCTACCAACCACCGATCTTTTTAGCCACATCAGACATCTTGGGCTCCCTCTGAATATACTCCACACTACTGAAGACCTGACTATCTTTGGACCTTGCTGTTACCTTGTACTCAAATTTTATCCCCCCTCACTTCCTTCATGACCAAATTCAACTTATCTTTCAAACAACAGCCCAAATGTTGAATTCTTTGGGATTCAATATTGGGAATTGTTTTCTAGATTGATTAACCGTAATTAAATTATACAGTACTTTATTTCTATCTCTTTTAAAATACTTATCACAACCAGATATGTATTCTGATTTTATAGATAGAGATCTATAGATACAGAAATAAATCTTTCCCCTCCACCAGGCAGTATCTCCCATCGTGTGCGTTGCCATTCCTTCATTTTTTAAATTTGTTAACAAATGAGTGGAAATTTTCACTGTATGCCAGGCACTCTGCTAGACACTGGGACTAAGAACTCTACATGTTTTGTTTAACCAAAATATAGGTATACAATATTAGATTTATAGGTATACAAATATAGGTATACAATATTATATATAAATGCGCAGGGCTCGTTGGCTCACACCTGTAATCCCAGCACTTTGGGAGGCCAAGGCAGGCAGATCACGAGGTCAGGAGTTCGAGATCAGCCTTACCAACATGGTGAAACCCCGTCTCTACTAAAAATACAAAAATTAGCTGGGCGTGGTGGTGCACACCTGTGATGCCAGCTACTCAGGAAACAGAAGCAGGAGAATCACTTGAACTCGGGAGGCAGAGGTTGCACTGAGCAGAGATCATGCCACTGCTCTCCAGCCTGGGTGACAGAGCAAGACTCCATCTAAAAAAATAAAAAAATTAAATGTAAATATGTTACAAAAGTAGTATAAGAAAGAGAGGGGTTTGTCTATACTTCTGCCATTTTACTCCTAATGATAACTTACTGGGAACCCACTGTGATATACTGACATTGCAGAACATTGATAATTACATATTTTTGCATAAGAAACCAAGCAGTTTTATTTCTACTTTATAGAGGGGCTAATTGAGGCTCAGAAATAATTTGCCCAAGGTTAGCCAGCTAATCAGAGGCAGGGCCAGTACTATGAACCTAGGTGTTCTACTAGAAAGCGACTGATCTCTTACCAACGTACTTCAACTACCTCTCTGATGCTATAGTGTGGTGCTCTGTTCATCCATAATATAAGAACCAGACATTAGGTAAGCAGGGACGTTATTGAACCTTTGTTACAGCAAGGCATTTTATAACAGAGTTGTACAGATACATTTAATGAAAAATAAAAATAATTTCCATTCTTATTTATATGCCATGTGACATCTGTCTTAATCACTTAACTACTTTAAACCTCATTTTACTTTTTTTCTAAAATGGAGATAATAACTCCTTTCTTGATGATTTGTTGTGAAAACCTTAGTAATATGATGAATGCAAAGAAAATGCATAATAAAGATTATTTTAACTGTCTATTATGTGACAACATTTATATTGTGCAATTGTTATAATAGCTTTCCAAGTGAAATATTATTATTATTATTATTTTTTTTTTTTGAGACGGAGTCTCACTCTGTCGCCCAGGCTGGAGTGCAGTGGCTGGATCTCAGCTCACTGCAAGCTCTGCCTCACGAGTTTACGCCATTCTCCTGCCCCAGCCTCCCTAGTAGCTGGGACTACAGGCCCCCGCCACCTTGCCCGGCTAGATTTTTGTATTTTTTAGTAGAGATGGGGTTTCACCATGTTAGCCAGGATGGTCTTGATCTCCTGACCTCGTGATTCGCCCGTCTCGGACTCCCAAAGTGCTGGGATTACAGGCTTGAGCCACCGCGCCCAGCCGTGAAATATTGTTTGTTATTATCCCCATTTTAAAGGTAACGATATTGAGACAGAGTTGAAGGTTGAAGCCTGGTCTGTTTGACACAAAACTGACTGTCATATTGCTTCTCGGGCATTAGGCAACAGTTAATTACTGGTATCATCTGTGTAGTGCTATTTGCTTTTCAAAATGCCTAAGGATATTTGACCCCAAGTTCAGGTGCCAGGGATAACATTTGGGATTCAAAGTTTAAACTCCACATTTAAAAGATTTCAAAACATGTGAAGCAGAGGTCAACAGTTGAAAATTAGTTTAGCAAGGTCCCTCTTCCTCCCCAACCACATTTCACTCTTCCCCAGGAAAAAAGCCCTATCCCAGTCTACTCTAGAAATGTCCTCGGCAGTATTCTTTCCTGCAAAACGTATATTTGTAGATGACAAAATACTGGGAATCTTGGCTCATATTCATTTAGGCTCCACCAGGTACTGAGGTGGGACTCAGTAGCTGCCAAAAGGGAAAATGACCACGAATCAAAGAACATATGTCACCTTTGGGCCTTTAAGAATGGAGTATTCTGGGGAAATCAGCATAAGGCAAAGATGCAATTGAGGCGACTGCTATCTTTCATAGTAACAGAACCTGGCTGTAGAATTCAAAGGTACTAAATGATTGCTATCATATCCATATTATTTCTCTGGTGAAATAATACAAATGATGAGGAGGAGTGCTTTCACGCTGTCTTTTCACCTTCACTCTCTGGCAGCAGTGATACCACCTGACTTTTGTAGGGTACATTGTGGTAGACAAAGAACATTTGCATGTAGTACCTCAGTCAATTTTCATAGAGACTTTTGGAGTTAAGCACAGCATGCACTATTAGCTCTGTTGCACAGAAGAGGAACCTGAACCTCTGAAAGCTTAAGTGACTCACCCAAGGTCGTTTAGCTATTCAGACGCAGAGAAATATGGGACACGCATTCTCCTTTATCAGAATTCTTTCTTCCACACCAGGGTTTTAAGAAATTAGCCACACTCAGCAAGTGATCCCTGCTCCCCAGAGATACAAATTATTTGCTGCTAACTGAAAACTTTGGTTAGGGTTGGACTGGCTCTATCTTGACTTGAGGACAAATTCTTTGTACTAATTTCATGGCAGCTGCCTCTGGGAATGGGTGACAGTGAAGTCACATGGTAATAGCACTGACGATGTGTTATAGGTGGAATCCTACAATTCCTTGCTAATGCCTTCCTCTACATGCCTAACAGAGAAGTATGACATATCTCAGAAGCCCCTGAGGAAATGCCCCCAGCCCCCTTAGTTTCACCCTGATCCAGGGCAGATAACTACTTAGAATATCACGAATCAACTTGTGAACGTCAGAAGTTTCCTTAATTTCTGGCCAAGTAAAAATGCAAGTTAAATAAAAAGAAGGGGCGTTATTCTCTCATATTTGGAAAGTACAGGGTTATCAGTAGGAATTCCTATACCTAATGAGTCACAAACAGTGCTTTGGTATTTGTCAGTTGAAAATCTGTTACTTTATTTAGACAGATGATTCAAGCTTTTGTATACTAAAAGTTTGAATTATTATGATCAAAGCCATGGAGAAAAACAAACAGCATTTTTCAACAGACCAAAACTGATTACATTCTCATAGAATTTCATAGAATACCAATTCTGGCTATATTCTTTCCTGAATCAACTTAATCTGGGACTAAAGCATATTCAAATACGACAATCAAATAGTAGCTTATCAGAAACAGCTCCTTTGTCTCCCATTCAGCATTATCATCCCTTAGTCACCTGCTTTTCAATGCTGGCCAAAATGTAATTGTGTGCATTATGGCAGTGTCCAGAAAACTTGGATGCAAAGCTGTTAAAAGCAGTTCCTGTCAAAGATGGCAAACCAGGACAGCGATATGGACACAAAAGGAATACAATACTGCAAAAACTTTTAGTTTGTGTGTTCAGATTGAAATGAAAGGACCTTATCAAGGAATAACTAGGTTGTGGGTCTATTATCTATTATAGGATATAAGTGATGGACTATTATAGCAACTAACATTTATTATACATTGACTATGTGCTAGCCATTTGTCTTCTTGTTTTCTTTCTTTTCTCTCTTTCTCTCGTTCTTTCTCTCTCTTTCTCTCCTTTCTCCCTTCCTTCCTTCCTTCCTTCCTTCCTTCCTTCCTTGCTTCCTTCCTTCCTTCCTTCTTCCTTCCTTCCTTGCTTCCTTCCTTCCTCCTTTCTTTCTTTGATGAGTTTTGCTCTGTTACCCAGGCTGCTGGAATGCAGTGGCACAATCTCGGCCCACTGCAGCCTCTGCCTCCCAGGTTCAAGTGATTATCCTGGCTCAGCCTCCCGAGTAGCTGGGACTACAGGCGTGCACCACCATGCCCGGCTAATTTTTGTCTTTTTAGTAGAGATGGAGTTTCACTATGTTGGCCAAACTGGTCTCAAACTCCTGACCTCAGTTGATCCACCTGCCTCAGCCTCCCAAAGTGCTGGGATTATAGGCGTAAGCCACCGTGCCCGGCCTAGCCATTCTTCTAAGAGGCTCACATGAACTAACTCACTTAATATGAACATGAACTCAGCCATTCTTCTAACTGCTTTATGTGAATGAATGAATCCTCACAACAATCCTATTAGAATGGTACTATTATTATTTTTATCTTACAGATGAAGAAAGAGAAGCTCAGAGAATATAGCAACTTGTTGGAAGTCATACAGGTAATAAGTAACAAAATCAGGATTGGAACCCCTGAACTTTTCGCTAGAGCTTATGTTATCCTAACTACTAAATTATATTTGTTTGTCATCTGTGTGGGCCTTTTCTCTTAGTCAAAATGCACCTACTATGTGCTAAACAAGCTCTCAAGAAGTTCATAATATAAAGTGAAGAATCGAAGTCATCATTTTTCAACATTCATGGAATAAACTTCTATTTTGTTGAAATATCAGAACAACTGGTACACGTACAGCAGTTTAGACTTTTCAAAGCTTCCCCCCTCCTCCATCTAATCCTAATACACTTTATGAGTTCAGCTGGGGAGGTTTTTCGTTTTCTCATCTGCTTTTCATTTTTCTAATTCATTTTCCCTTCCTTTCTCTTTTTTCCAATATACACTTCATTTTCAGTAAGGGGAATATTATATTATTTTAGCCTGGCCCCTGCAGCTCAACCTCAGGGCCTATTGCTAAAACCACTGTAGAACTAAGAGTTGGAACTGTTGTGGTTTGTAGTCCAGGAACCAGGGCTCTTGGAAAACCTGTCTGTTGTGCTGATGCCTGGTCTGTTCGTTTATTTGGGGATCATTGATTTTTCTTTCTCTATGTAGAAAGACCAAGGAAGTCCTCACTGACTCTTTGTTTCAGAACTCTGTATATACAAACCCCTTGTAATGGCCTCTAATTAGCCGAAGAGTATAGTAACACTGTTGACTGAACCACAACCACAAAAGTGTGCTTCCAGCACTTCTGTTGTTGCATCATAGTTCACATTGCCAACATAGATGGAAGCAACATCAGCCTTCATCTTCTCCTCAGTGGATGATCACTGGGCTAGCATTGTCTAGAGGTAGACTTATATTCATCTGCTTGTCTACTTCATTCTGTGGCTCCCAAAGCTTTTCAGCTTCTTCCTCTGTCTTCCTTATTTGAACTCCGGGTCTTCAATGCTACCATACCCCAGATCATCCATGAATAGTCCTGGCTCCTCTTTCTCATCCTGACTGCCAGAGGCTCCTGATCCAGGACCAGGGCTTCCTCTTTTGGGGTCTGGTTCAGGCTCTGGCTTTATCAGCAACTCCTCAAACTCCAATTCCTCAGACTCCAGGCTGTTCCCATAGTCCACTGCATCCTCCAAATCCCAATCCTGGCCTCCCTATCTGCCTGGGCAAAAGATGGTGCCATCACTGCCCTAGCCCAGAGCCTGGCCACTTGGAACTGCAGCTACTGCTGCCCCTCCAAGAAGGTATTTTTAATCTCATTTCATAGATGAGGAAACTGAGGCTCGTAAAGTTTAAATGGCTTGCTCAATTCCACACGGTTTGAAAATGTGTGGTAAAGACAAGATTCAACCAACTTCTTTATTCCTTATTTTCACTTTTTCTAAGAGATGGGGTTTTGCTATATTGCCCAACCTGGACTCGAACTTTTAGGCTCAAGCAATTTTCCTGCCTCAGCCTCCCAAGTAGCTGGGGCTACAGGCACATGCCACTGTGCCCAGCTCAAGGTTCAGATATCTTCTGACTCCACAGCTTGTGCTCTCTGAACTACTGTATGCCATATTGCATGAATGTCTCAACCACCTTGAGCTCAGAATGGCTATGTTCAAATACTATGGCATTGGCTTTAGTTGGTTAGAGGAAACATTTTGACTTCTTTAACCTGCCATCTTTATCTATGATAATTACTAGCTCAAAGTCAAGATGTTCCACACAGGACTGAGACAACAAAAGTCATGAACAATCCAAAATCATAATACCTTAATATGTGTTTTAGCTCTGATATTGATCCCTGATAAATATTTGAGTTGCTTTGTGCCTCAGTTTCTACAGGTTTCTTAATGATGGAAATAGCACCTGGCCTACAACTTCTGCCATTAGAAAATCATATGTGAACAAGGAATACACAAATCAAAGAAGAAATACTTGTATAATAGTAAGATTGTGTGAATGTAAAAGATCATTAAAGACTTGTATTTGGTTTTCATAAATTTGGAGTTTTATTAACTAAGAATCCTGGTTGCAAGAGAAGCCCAGTTGAGTTAACTTAAGCAAAAAGAGAAATGTCATAACTTAGCCTACAGATCTGGTTGTAACTAAGCCTACAAAGATGTCTCACAGAACAAGAATTCTACTGGGCCTCAGATGCCATTGGAATAGGGACTGAATGCTTTCAGGACTCTTTCTCTCCCTCCATTGTCTCTACTTCTCTTGGCATGTCTTGTCTTCTCTCCACTGACCACTTTCTTTATTCTAAGTCCACGTGGGAGAAAATGGCCATTGCTAACATTGCTAAACTCAAATTAAGAACCAAACTAAGCTGAAATCTCTTGGTCCAAAAGTCCAAGTGAGGACTTATTGTACAAGCTTGGATCAGATGTCCACATTTTCACCAATTAATTAGCACATAGAGTGGAATCTCATTATAGGAACATCTTAGACCTCAGTAACCATGTAAATGAGGGGTTTCCTTTTGGAAAAAATGAGGAATAGTTTCCTTAAATGGGAGTTTCTGAAAAGACAATCAAATAAATAGATTTCATTTACAGAGTCAGAAAGTACACATTTTTGAGAACTACTACAGCCTGAGGACCTTATTAGTGAGATTTAAAGATGAATGTCTCTGTGTATATCAATAGATCTGTGCTCTCTCTTAACCCTATCAATGATCCATAAAATATCTATGCTTTGAGGCTGCTAAACAGCATTTCCAGAGATCATGATAAACACTTCGCCATCTTCTTCCTTTACAGAAGAATAGATGAATGACTACTATTCTAGGGGACATAATATGAGAAGTCTTTTAGCTGTGACATTTTATGTTTTTTCTATTTTAAGTATCCTATAGTGGCAACAGTCTTCATCCACCTGGTATGATTTCCAAGGAACTTGAGCTTTATTGATATTCCCCAGAATACTACCATTAATTTTCTGTTTGTTGTAAGGCTAAGCCTTCAATTCAATGTCCCTTTCCTTAGGAGTGGTCACCTATAAAGTTTTTGCAGTCATCGGCACATCAATACGATTGAATTGACCTGATCATTTCCTTAGAGCATATTTACTTAGAGAGGGGAATAAGGAGAACATTTGGAAGGCAATGAAAATGTGGGCTTCTGGTCAGGGAAAACAGGAAAGTTGAGTACAAGAAGTAATGACTGGAGGCTCAAAAGACAAAGGTTTTCTCCTTCACCATTACAGAGGTACACCTTCCCAGCTGTACAAAGTGCCTGGATACCACCAGCAACTGGGCTAATGCTGTTGATGACATTCTCATATCCTTCAATCTTATCAGACTCCTGGTCAGGATTCTGTAATAAGATGCTCTCTGGTACCTATAGCTAGCAATCCATGCCTTTTAGCTCCCCTGCCCTTGGGATCAAATAGGAACACAGCTACTAGTAATTTCATCAGTATAGTAATATACTGTTCATAAGAATTCTTCTGTGTGTTATCTAATCTGATCTTCACAACTCCCTATAAGTATGTTGGGCAATGACTATTCTTCCATTGAGGAAACTGAGGATCAGTTGAATTAAATGTTACAGGCACAAAGCAGGTATATGTCAAAAAGACCTAGCCTGTTCACTCTACAAAATAAGGATCTTGTATGCTTTGTTTATTGCTTTTATCTCTGGCCCCTTTCGCTAAGCTAGACATTTAGGAGGAACTCAATTGCAATTTGTTGAATGAATAAATTAATTTTCTTCACTTGGACTCATATCTTCTCTGACTCTCAAACTTATGCTCTATATTATCAGGGAAGCAAACAAGAAATTATATTTGAGGAACACCTTAGGCCCTATATATACATATTTTATTTAATCCTCATCAAAATTCTGCAAAGTAGGGATTATTCTTTCTCTCTGAGGTTCAGAGAGGTGTAACTTCTCACAGCTGGGAACTTACATAGTTGGTATTTGAACCCAGGCATCTTGGCTCCATAGCCCTCAAGACTGCATTCATATAAAATTGTAATATCAGTTCCCCTCATTTCCCAGAGTCAGAATGAGAGGAAAATGAATGCATACAAGTCAACAAAGAGATCGAAATGCTGTCCAAAGTGAGAGACAATCATTAACATTGCTGGCTCATTCTGTCAAATTTTATTTTTCCTTGATCAAAATATACCTTTCCCAAACCCATTTCCTTCAAGAAGGTCACCTTAAGTGTGAAGGATTTACAGTGCCTCAAGTCACCCACCTGCTGACTCAGGCCCTTCTAAACTTCCAATAAGCTGAAATGAAAGAAAGTTTTCCATTTGTATATTTTGTTTTCAAAGTCTTTCTGGACAGAGGTTATGCCTTTGATTTGTTTATAGAAATAACCACCATTCAATGATGAAACTCAATGATTATTAAATAAAACCATTTACTCAGTGGTAGATAGCAATAACAACAACAGCAATAGTTTTTTAAACACTTCTATGTGTATTGTGCTTTGCAGTTTATAAAGTGCTGCCACTTTCAGTAACTCAGTTCAGGACCTTTGTCTCCCACTCTCATACCTGTTTATCACTCTTTTCAATCTTAAAACCAGCTGTGTTTTCACTTATCACATTTTGTTCAGAAGTTTGTATCTGTATTGGATTATTGGTCCAAAACCAGCGATGCCTGACCTGGATTTTCAACACCTTGGGAAGCTTTTGTTCATATTATTTCTTCTCCTTGAAATGCCCTTCTTCCTATTCCTGCTCCTTTTATTAGACTCTTACCTGTCTTCCAAGGCTCAGCTCAAAGTTTACATTTTCTGTGAAGCATACCAGATCCACTCCAACTCACAGTGCTCTTGTCCTCCTCCGAAGACGTGGAACACTTCTACCACTCACTTGGCACTTAGCAGAGTATGCCTAATATTATTGATATTTTGTATACATCCTTACTATCCAGCAAACAATTGGTGTTCAATAAATTTTGACTGATCATATTGCCAGTGATCCCAGTAATGTACCATGAATTTTCCCAAATGCATGGAAATGAAATTTATTTCAATTAAAAAATATACAATGCTTACTTTTGTTCATATTTCACTTGCTGATATTGCTCACTCTATGCAGCATGTAATAGAGAGGGCCTTGGATGTAGAATGATAGACATGAGTTGGAACTCTAGATTAGTCATTTTAGCTCTATGAACTTAAGTCCCTTTACCTTACTCTCTCTCTCTCTCTCTCTCTCTCTCTCTCTATATATATATATAGATTTCCAGTTTTCTCATTATTATAAAGAGGCTAGCAATACCTTACCTACACTGTGCCTGGCAGGTAGCAGACCTCCAACAAATATCTTGTAAAATACAGAATCAACACTTATTTGTTTTTTTCTTCAACTTTTATTTTAAGTTCCAGGGTACATATGCAGGATGTGTGGATTTGTTACACAGGTAAATGTGTGCCATGGTGGTGTGCTGCACAGATCAACCCATCACCTAGGTATTAAGCCCAGCATCCATTAGCTGTTCTTCCTGATGCTCCCCCAACCCCCACAACAGGTACTAGCGTGTGTTGTTCCCCTCATGTGTCCATGTGTTCTCATGGTTCCGCTCCCACTTATAAGTGAGAACATGCAGTGTTTGGTTTTCTGTTCCTGCATTAGTTAGCTGAGGATAATGGCTTCCAGCTCCATCCATGCCCCTGTAAAGGACATAATCTTGTTCCAATTTTATGGCTGCATTGTAGAGAATCAATACTTATTTCATAGGGTGGATATTATGGCTTGAATGTTTTTGTCCCCTCTAAAATTTACATTGAAACTTAATCTCCAATGCAAAGACACTGGGAGCTGTGCCCTTTGGAAGGTGATTGAGGGCTTTGTCCTTATGCATTAAATTAGGTACCCTTATAAAAGGGCTTGATGGGGAGAGTTCATCCCCTTTTCTTGCTTGTCTGCCTTCTGCCATATGAGACCACAGCATTTCTCCTTCCAGAGGTTGCAGTGTCCTAGGTGCCATCTTGGAAGCAGAGACAGACTCTCACCAGACAATGAAGCTGTCATTATAAATGAACCTTTCTCAATAAAGTTTGAGAACTACTGTCGTATGGCATCATAAGCTTCTATACCCAGGCAAGAGAAGAACAAAGAGAGAATAGGAAAGGTGCACCTGCTTTTTAAGTGCTGTGGCCAGTAAGTGACAAATGTCACCTTTTTCATATTGCATTGGTAAAAACTGATTATATGCCATGCCTGCTCACTTCTCAGCAATAATTTTTATATTATAGAGATGTACTAATTTAGTAATCATGCCCACTCATAATAAGATTGCAATTATGTTAAGAGAAACAAAGAAAGATACCAGTGCCTTAGTGTATGAAAAGGAGGCTTGCTATGGACAGTGAAGTTAGAGGTTTCTCTAAAAAATGACTACAGAGCTAAGATTAAGGCATTAGTAGAACTAGACAAAGATAGGTAGGAAAAACTCTCAAAACAAAGAGAATAGCATGTGTAAAGGCCCTGAAATACACTACAGCATGGTTATTAAAAGAATCAAGATGATTTATGCAAAAGAGGATTAGAACAGTGAAGCATTGTGCAAATGCTATCATTTTAAATGGTCATTATTATTTATTTTCATACTCTCCTCTGAAATCTTGCAACTCATTTCTCTGGGCTCAACTGATCCAACTTTTTCCAACCTGGAAGGGAAAATGGGATAGGGTTATAGAAATTTGAAGGTACTGAAAAATGAGTCAGAAAAGAACCCAAGCTCTGTTTTCATATTAAATAAAAAACATGCAAATTAAGTACTCACTGACATATTCTATTAGCCATTACTTTTGTAAACGTTGTTAAGCTTTTCCGCTTTGCTGCCAGTCAGCTAGAAAAGGTCCTGGTAATATCTTTAATTCATATACCGATCCGTCTCTCTATCTATACTTTTACTTACCTGACTTGTGCCATCGTGACTTTGATTTCACAGAAAAATATCTACCTTTCCTAGACTGGAGAATATCAGACAGCAGATCTCTTTGGACAGGAATGAATATGTATCCTATGGAGTTTTACTTACAAGACTCATTTTGTGAAATATTTTATATGGGCTTTCATGAGTTACTGAGGCTAGACAAAGTCAAACCAATGCAACCCAAATGCCCCTGTAGTCTCCTATTGCCCCATTCTTTGGATACCCAAATTAGAAAAAAATATTATATATATGTAATATGCATATTATATATAATAACATATATGTATATAATATACATATATACAAATATATAATATAAATACATATATAAATAAATGTTTCTATTTAAAAGTGTCTCTATTTCTCTGTCTCAGTCTCTATATGAAGACAGAGAGAATATATATATATATATTATATTTTCCAAATAAAGAGATAGAAACCAAGTCAGAGAAATATGTATGATTATATATATTTATTATTTATATACTATATATAAATGTATATTATTATATATAAATATATGTTTATGTATAATGTATATGTTAATATGTAGTATATGCAACATATATAGAGACACTGATTTATACATGTATGTATATTATATATGTGTATATATGAAATAAATATTTAATAAATATGACATATTTATTTTATATTTCATAAATATATATATATATATAAAGAGAGAGAGACAGAAATAGAGAAATAGACACACACACATATATAAACAGAGATAGATAAGAGAAATAGAGACACAGAGAAAGATCTGTGTTTTCAATCTGGGTGAGGAAGTCAGAAATGTCTCTTAGATACCTTTTGCAGTATTCATCTACCACAGAAGCATGGTATTTCTTCTAGACCCACATGCTTTATACATTCCCTTGACATAGCCTCTGTACCCTTCTAGGGCAAGGAATGTGGACCATATGACTGACATAATCCTAGAGACTTGGATCTGAAGTGGGAGAGAGATTGGTAATCTTTCATAAGATCAGTTAGATTAATATACAGCTTGGGGCACTGAAATCCAGAAATAGGAAAGGATGACTGCAGTAAGTCAACAGCAGGATGTAGTTTGAAATCCCAAGCCTTATCTCAACCGTCCACTCCTCACCCCTCATTGGTGCTCTTTCTAATACAGCCTACTGGATAACAACTAAACTTCTCTAGTGTCAAAGTGACTGGAGTTAGGGTTAGGGTTAAGTTAGGGCTTTAAATGAGTGAAGAGGTTTGTGTGGCTAGAGCAGAGAGTGAGTTGAGAAGAGAAGTTTAGGTTACAGCAGCTTGTAGAGAACCAAACCAATGAATTCTGGCTTTATTCCATAGCCTTCTGGAAAACATTGCACATTTTTAAGTAAAATTGTGACATGGATTTGTTTATTCATTCATGCACTTGCTGCGCTCCAAAGGATCTTTCAACTGACAGATTGTCCCTGCTTAAAATTGCTAACTCGCTCCCCATTAGATTTAGATATAAGCTAAGCTTCTTAATGTGGCATCTGAGACTCTTATGGCTAGGTCCCATCCACCTTCATCTCTAGCCTCATATCCCATCCCTCCAAGCCTTGCACTCTAAGGTTTACTTACCCTGACTCATTATAGTTTCCTGAGCATTGAGTGCTGTAAGAGACCTCTTTCCCTGCCTTTGCTTTTTTTACTTCTTCTTTGGCATTTATTTCTCACCGTTTTCCCCCTAACTACTTTGAACCCTACCTGACGATCTCTTTTACAGGAAGTCTTCCCTGATGCCCCTAGGTTGTGTTGGATGCTCCCCCTCAGTGCTTTCAAGGCATCCAATCTCATTTCTAGCCTATAATTAATCACATTATATTGAAAGCATCTGTTTACTTCTCTGATTTCGTAAACAGCCTTTGAGCTTCTGAAGGGCAGGGAGTAGACTCAGTCCACTTTGTCCCCCCAGTTCTTAGTACTGGCTTGGCACAGAGTGATTGGCTCAGTAGGGCATGTTGAAATAGACTGAGAGTTGGCCAGTTTGAGACCTTTGGTAGCCATCTATGTTTCTATGACTCTTTGAAATCAATTCAGGACTCTAATGCCTCAGAGCCAAGGGCCTAAGTCAATATAGGACCTCAAGCTATGCCTGAGGGGCTTCTAAAATCAGATTATCTTAATAAAGTCAACTGGTTGTGGATAAGATAAGGCTGGCAGCTGAATTTTAACATTTTGCAGGCATCCAGGCACAGCTAAAAGCCAGGAGTTGAAGAAACACCTTTCCTCCACCTTTTGCCCTGACACAAATGTTGAGGTGACCTGGTTTAGCCAGGCTTACAGCCCGCCCAAGTGGCTGATCAGGGAGGTGAGACTAGCCATAGAGTTGACTGGATATATTCCCGGTCCCAAATTTGGGTTGAGGCTAAAGTCCCAAGCCAACCACAAACTGTCTCACACTGCTGCAACTCCCTGTTCTCACAGTGTTGTTTCAAAGAGGGATATTCTGAACAGGCCATAGTTACACCTAATGTGGAATTAGAAACATAGATTTGCCCCAACTCCGTTTCATGGGAGACGGTAGAGCTCCCTCAGAAACCCTGGGGAAAATAAACTCAGAACCAACTTTTTCATTTCCCCACAACTTTTACTTCTAGCTAGTGCATTCACAGCACCAGAATAACAGGATAGAAAATGGTAACAAAATCAGTTATCTGGCTGTAGAAACCAAATATATGTATAAAACTACTGTGATTTTTATTTTTCTCCCGCGTCTGTTTTTTTTTTTTTTTGGATTTCAGTCAAACAGGTTTCTGTGTGCAAACAAAATCAAAATGCCAGCCCCAGGCCGGGTTATGAGAGCACTGCTAAGCATGAACCTCATAGTAGTATGTTTTCCTGCTAAGAATTATTTCCAGAGTAAGATATGTGTATGACAGAATGGTGGAGTTGGGTCAGGGGAGTATACTGAGGGCCAAAGAGGTGAAACAGCCAATACCTTTCCTCTAAGGCAACCCAGGAATTCAGTATTGGAGCTGGGCAAAGTCCCATCAGATGTTACAGTCTCTTTTTTTGGCTTTTGCTATTTCACCAAAAGAAAAGTACAGCCACCCAGATACCACGAATCTGTGAAAGATAACATTGCATGGTGGTGGCAGTTCTGGGAGGAGGCCCAGACCCCACAATTTCTTGTTCTATCCATATCTAGTGTTTTCTCTACCCACCAAGGATTTAATCTTCAAAGTATTTTTTTACAAATATTAACCAATGAAGGTTCTGATCCCATCATGTGGGTTTAGAGCAGCAGTCATGCACTGATCTAGTGAATACAGGAGACATGGCAAAAAGCCAAGATGGGCTGTTAACTTTGGCAAAGGCAATCTGGGACTTTGTCAGGAGAGGTCAATGAGGATCACAAAAATAGCGTCCTTTTGAAAAATGGATGAAAGGTCACATATCATTTCTCTGTTTCTAGGCACTTGTGACCTAAACTAGTAAAGTCTCCTAATGGTTCTCTAGCATCATTTGGTGACTTTTGTTTTTCTCCCTATAGCATTCCACAATGTAATCAGCACATAAGGGACTATAGTATAATAAGCATTAAACTCATTAGGCTTTCAGTAAAGGGACAGTCTGCATTTGAGAATCACCAATGTGTTCTTGTCTCTGTTTAAGCAGGGAGTAGGGATGGCTTTGTAGGCAAGTGACCTGTGGTGTCGCACAAAGCCCCACTATTAGTTTCATGATCCATTATCCCCATCATGAAATTTTAATAATTTTATATTAGAGGTCTCACATTTTCATTTGAACTGCACCCCTTGGCAATTTACATAGCCAGTCCTAGCCACTTTACCTCCTCTCTGACCCTTCTCATCTCTGTATTACTGAAAATGTACACTGTCAATTCTGAGCCCCATCAAGCATGGGAAGTACAAGAAGAAGTATTATGAAATTTTAAAGACATGTCTGAGACCTTGCAAATCTGAAACTCTTCTCTCAGATCGTATACTGCAGTGAGAACAGGTGTTGATGATTTCAGTTTAGAAACAGCTTAGGGAAGTTATGGCCAGATATGAGGATCTGTGAAAAGACAAACTACCCCAGTGCTTCATATTTAACCTCTAGTCATTCCCATTTTGAACTACTCAGGGTACACATTGAAACAAGGAGAAGTACTTAAGTGCCAAGCTTCCAGGTCCTGCCAGCATTGTGAAAGGCAAACGCGACTTTTTCCCCTTTGTACTTTCATTAGTGGGAAAGGTTCTGGAAACTGGTGCTGGCAGAGATTTGGAGTGGTGCGGGAGGCGGAGCCCAATCCATCTCAGTCTTTCACAGCTGTCTTGGCTCCTGACAGCTGCAAAATTTGTTTTGGGGAAGTATGCAACTCTGACTCCAAACAAGCCTCAAAAGAAAGGACCCTGGGAAGCCAATTGCATAGTGTTTAGTTTCTGACCATAAGCCTTCTTGATGGCCAATAATTCTTCATCAGAGGATGTTCATTCTAAGCATGACAATTAAACTGGTGCTACTTGGCTCATTCCCTGGGGTAAAATAGCAGCATGAGGGTCTAAGGGCATGACAATATTAACTGCTGTGGAGGTTGAAGGCATTATTCCCCTGGAGTGGACAATAGAGGCTTTAGTCCATGCACAAGAGAAGGGGAGGAGAGTCAGCCTCCTAAAGCCTTTCACAGCTTTCATTTTTAAAAATTAGCCTTAACTCACAGTTTTTATATTTACACACTTGTCCTAGATACATGTGAGAGTCTTTCTGGCTATGCAATGCTGATTATTAGCTGCAGAAAATAATGGCCCTGAGAAAGCTCAGCCCAGCTCCGTAAGTCTCTGAATCCACACCGAAGTTTTTCTATTTGGGTTCCAAGACATATCTCCAACATTTTAGGAGATCTAGTGTGTGTTTGGTGCTTTGGGATCATCTTGGCAAAGTTACATTGAAGAGAGAAAACTTAGAACTGTTGATCTTCCAGGTAGAGTGAAAGGAAGAAACAGAAGACCAGACCTGTGTCCAGTGTCTTCTGTGTAGCAACTATGTGACCTTTCACATCTCAGAACCTCAACTTGATTATCTGTCAAGTGGGAATGTTGATCCCTTGTTTTACCTGCCATGTTGTCAAAGGTATTTGAACCAGAGCAACTTCATCTTGAATAAGGGCTAGGTAAAATAAGGCTGAGACCTACTGGGCTGAGTTCCCAAACAGTCAGGCATCCTAAGTCACAGGATGAGATAAGAGGTCAGCACAACATACGGGTCATAAAGACCTTGCTGATAAAGCAGATTGCAGTAAAGAAGTTGACTAAAACCCACCAAAACCAGGATGGCAATGAGAGTAGCCTCTGGTCGTCCTCACGGCTACACTCCCACCAGCGCCATGACATTTTACAAATGCCTTGGCAACATCAGGAAGTTACCCTATGTGATCTAAAAAGGTGAGGTATGAATAATCCACCGCTTGTTTAGCATATCTTCAATAAATAACCATAAAATGGGCAACCAGCAGGCCTCAGGGCTGCTCCACCTATGGAGTAGCCATTCTCTTATTCCTTTATCTTCTTAATAGACTTGCTTTCACTTTACTCTATGGACTTACCCCTAATTCTTTCTTGAACGAGATCCAAGAACCCTCTCTTGGGGTCTGTATTGGGACCTCTTTCTGGTAACAATATCAGCTGTTGTGATGAGCAAATAAGATCATTATTTTTTTTCAATAAATATTTATACTTGAATGTACAAGATGCTAACTTATACATAAAGGGACTGAGGCTAAATAATTGTACAAGGAAAGAGTTGTGAAGTATCACAGGAGGAAGAGGTTGCTGTCAGCTGAAGGAATCATGGAAGGTTTCATGGAGCTGGAACCTATGAGATGACATTCTGACATTGAAGAGTGAGCAGATTTTCTCAGGAGAAGATGGGTACAGGTTGGGATTGTGGGAAGAGCAGGTGTAGCATCAGCAAAGATAAAGGCTTCAGGAAAGCACAGCTTGTGTGTTTGTGTGCGTGTCTGTGTGTGTGTGCGTTTGTGTGTGTGTGTGTGTGTGTGAGAGAGAGAGAGAGAGAGAGAGAGAGGAGAGAGAGAGAGAAAGAGAAAGAGAGAAAAAAAATGAAATGGAGACAGAGTGAGAAGTTCACATAGAATGGAACACAAAGTGAAGGGTGAGACTTGCTCAAAGCCCTAAAACAAACGTGTCAGATCCTCTGTAATGCCTTTTTTTTTGCCTGGATCCCTGGCTTTAGAGAAAACAGGAAGCAGTAGTAATCTTGTGTCATCTCATAATTCCTATTGTCATCAGGCCTTGTCTGTTTCACTCATGCCTGGTAGAAAAAGCGGCTTGGGAACCACCTGTTCCTGGCTACTATACTCAGAAGGAGGCAAGAAGCCAGGTTGAGTACTGAGATCTGTAGTTCATTAACATCAAGTGAAAAATGGACATTCACTGGTATATTGGTGGGTCTCAGACAGCCACTGGTTTTCTTTTGGCACACTTAGGCCAAAGATCACCATTTGACATTCTCTACAAATACACTGTGCAGTTAGTCTCAACTCTACCTCTAATTCATTGTGAGATTTTGGACAGGATACTTTGCCTTTATGAGTCTCTGGTTCTCATCTGGAAATCTTTTACTAAAGTTAAGGAATGATTTAACAGGGAATCCCATTAACATTTACATATAAAGAATCTGTCAGTATATAAGAATGTGTATATAAAAGGGGTTGAGGCAACAGGGAATTCCATTAACATCTAAATATAAAGAATCGTCAGTATATAGAATGTGTATATCATTTTGTATTTGGAAACTTTGCTGAATTCTATCAGTTCTAGGAGCTTTTTGGAGGAGTCTTTTGGGTTTTCTAGGTATACAATCATATGATCAGCAAACAGCAGCAGTTTGACTTCCTCTTTACAGATTTGGATGCCCTTTATTTCTTTCTCTTGTCTGATTGCTCTAACTAGGACTTCCAGTACTATGTTGAACAGAAATGGTGAGAGTGGGCATCCTTATCTTGTTCTCAGAGGGAATGCTTTCAACTTTTCCCCATTCAGTATTATGTTGGCTGTGGGATTGTCATGGATGGCTTTTATTTCATTGAGGTATGCCCCTTATATGCCTGTTTTGCTAGGAATTTTTAATCATAAAGGGATGCTGAATTTTGTCAAATGTTTTTCTGCATCTTTTGAGACGATCATGTGATTTTTGCTTTTAATTTTGTTACATGGTATATCACATGTATTGACTTGTGTATGTTAAACCATTCCTGCTTCCTTGGTATGAAACCCACTTGATCATGATGAATTATCTTTTTGATATGTTGTTGGATTCTGTTGACTAGCATTTCTTTTGTATTTTTTTGTTTCAATTTCATTTAGTTCTGCTCTGATCTTGGTTATTTCCTTTCTTCTGCTGCAGCTGAGTTTGGTTTGTTCTTGTTTCTCTAGTTCCTTTAGGTGTGACCTTAGATTGTCTGTTTATGCTCTTTCAAACTTTTTGATATAGGCATTTAGGGTTATGAGCTTTCCTCTTAGCACGCCTTTGCTCTGTCCCAGAGGTTTTGATAGGTTGTGTCACTATTGTCATTCAGCTCAAGATTTTTAAATTTTCATCTTGATTTCATTGTTGACCCAGTGATCATTCAGGAGGAGATTATTAATTTCCATGTATTTGCATGGTTTTGAAGGTTCTTTTGGAGTGGATTTCAATTTCATTCCACTATCAGTAGCTATCCTATACACCAACAGTGACCAAACTGATAATTAAATCAGTAACTCAATTCCTGTTACAATAGCTGCAAATAATACAATATGATACGATACAATACAATACATACCATATAATACAGTACAATACTTAGGAATATACCTAACCAAGGAGGTGAAAGACCTCTACAAGGAAAACTTCAAAACACTGGTGAGAATAATCATAGACAATACAAAAAATGAAAACACATCCCATGCTCATGGATGGGTAGAATCAGTATTGCGAAAATGACCATACTACCAAAAACAATCTACAGATTCAAAGAAATTCCCATCAAAATGCCATAATAATTCCTCACAGAACTAGAAAAAACAATCCTAAAAGTAATATGGAACCAAAAAAGAGCCCACATAGCCAAAGAAAGGCTAAGTAAAAGAACAAATCTGGAGGCATCACGTTACCTGATTTCAAACTATACTCTAATGTCATAGTAACCAAAACAGTGCGGTACTGGTATAAAAATAGACACACAGACCAATGGAACAGAATAGAGAACCCAGAAATAAACGCAAACAGTTACAGCCAACTGATCTTCAACAAAGCAACACAAACATAAAGTGGGGAAAGGACACCCGCTTCAACAAATGGTGCTGGGATAATTGGAAAGCCACATGTAGGAGAATGAAACTGGATCCTCATCTCTCACCTTACACAATAATCAACACAAGATGGATCAAGGACTTAAATCTAAGACCTGAAACTATGAAAATTCTAGAAGATAATATCAGAAAAACCCTTCTAGACATTGGCTTAGGCAAGGATTTCATGACCAAGAACCCAAAAGCAAACGCATTAAAAACAAAGATAAATAACTGAGACTTAATTAAACTAAAGAGCTTTTGCACAGCAAAAGGAACAGTCAGCAGAGTAAACAGACAACCCACAGAGTGGGAGAAAGTCTTCACAATCAATACATCTGACAAAGGACTAACATCCAGAATGTCCAATGAACTCAGACAAATTAGCAAGAAAAAAAAAATCCCATCAAAAAGTTGGCTAAGGACACAAATAGACAATTCCCAAAAGAAGATATGCAAATGACCAACAAACATATGAAAAAAGCTCAACATCACTAAGGATTAGGAAAATGTAAATCAAAACTGCAATGAGATAGATACCATCTTACACCTGCAAGAATGGCCATAATCAGAAAACCAAAAAATAATAGATATAGGCATGGATACAGTGAACAAAAACACTTCTACACTGCTGGTGGGAATGTAAACTAGTACAACTATTGAAGGAAACAGTATGGAGATTCCTCAAAGAACTAAAAGTAGAACTATCATTTGATCCAGCAATCCCACTACTGGCTATACACCCAGAGGAAAATAAGTTATAATATGAACAGATACCTGTTCATGCATAATTTAGCAGCACAATTTACTATTGCAAAAATGTGAAATGAACACAAATGCCAGTCAATCAATCAATGAGTGGATAAAGCCTTTTTATGACTGAGTGGTGTTCCATTATATTTATATTTATAATGGAATAGTACTCAGCCATATAAAGGAATGAATTAATGGCATTTGCAACAACATGGATGGAATTGGAGACTATTATTCTAAGTCACTCAGGAATGGAAAACCAAACATCATATGTTTTCATCCATAAATGAGAGTTAAGCTATGAAGATGCAAAGGGATAAAAATGATACAATTGAACTTTGGGGACTCAGGGGAAAGAGTGGGAAGGGGGTGAATGATAAAATACTACAGTTTGGTTTCATTGTATACTACTCAGGAGATGGGTGCACCAAAATCTCACAAATCAACACTAAAGAAATTACTCATGTAACCAAATATAATATATTCCCCCAAAACCTATGGAAATGAAAAATTAAAAGACAAAAACAAAACAAAACACGAATGTGTATATAAAAAGAGTTGAGGCAACATTCGTAGAAAAATGGAATTCAATTATTTTACTGAATATTGGGTTTTGAGCAAGTCCCTTCCCCTCTCTGAACCTCTTTATCCCCATTTTAACATTGGAGTGGGTCACGGTTGTTTTGTATGTTTGTTGGCTGCATAAATGACATTTTTCAAGAAGTGTCTGTTCATACCCTTTGCCCACTTTTTGATGGGGTTGTTTTTGTTCTTGTAAATTTAAGTTTATTGTAGTCTATGTATATTAGACTTTGTCAGATGGATAGATTGCAAAAATATTTTCCCATTCTGTAGGTTGCCTGTTCACTCTGATGATAATTTCTTTTGCTGTGCAGAAGGTCTTTAGTTTAATTAGATCCCATTTGTCAATTTTGGCTTTTGTTGCTATTGCTTTTGGTGTTTTAGTCAAGAAGCCTTTGCCCATGCCTATGTCCTGAATGGTATTGCCTATGTTTTCTTCTAGGACTTTTATAGTTTTGGGTTTTATGTTTAAATCCTTAATCCATCTTGAGTTAATTTTTGTATAAGGTGTAAGGAAGGGGTCCAGTTTCAGTTTTTTGCCTATGGCTAGCTAGTTTTCTCAACACCATTTATTAAATAGGGAATCCTTTCCCTATTGATTGTTTTTATCAGATTTCTCAAAATCAGATGGTTGCAGATGTGTGGTGTTATTTCTGAGGCCTCTGTTCTGTTCCATTGGTCTACATACTTCATTTGCTACCAGTACCATGCTGTTCTGGTTACTGTAGCCTTGTGGTATAGTTTGAAATCAGGTCGCATGATGCCTCCAGCTTTGTTCTTTATGCTAGGATTGTCTTGGCTATATGGGCTCTTTTTTGGTTCCATATGAAATTTAAAGTAGCTTTTTTTTTTTCTAATTCTGTGAAGAAAGTCAATGGTAGCTTGATGGGGATAGCATTAATCTATAAATTAGTTTGGGCAGTATGGCCATTTTCACGATATTGAGTCTTCCTAATCATGATAATGGATTTTTTTTTTTCCATTTGTTCATGTCCTCTCTTATTTCCTCGAGAAGTGGTTTGTAGTTCTCCTTGAAGAGACCGTTCATGTCACTTATAAGTTGTATTCCTAGGTGTTTTATTTTCTTTGTAGTAATTGTGAATGAGAGTTCACTCATGATTTGGCTCTCTGCTTGTCTATTACTTTTGTATAGGAATACTTGTAATTTTTGCATATTGATTTTGTATCCTGAGACTTCGCTGTAGTTGGTTGATAGCTTAAGGAGTCTTTGGGCTGAGATGATGGAGTTTTCTAAATATACAATCATGTCATCTGGAAACAGAGATGATTTGACTTCCACTCTTCCTATTTAAATACATTCTATTTCTTTCTCTTGCCTGATTGTTCTGGTCAGAACTTCCAATACTATGTTGAATAGGAGTGATGAGAGAGGGCATCCTTGTCTTGTGCTGGTTTTCAAAGGGAATGCTTTCAGCCTTGTTCATTCAGTATAATGGCTATGGGTTGTCATAAATATCTCTAATTATTTTAAGCTATGTTCAATCAATACCTATCTTATTGAGAGGTTTAACATGAAGGGGTGTTGAATTTTATAGAAGACCTTTTCTGCATCTATTGAGATAATCATGTGGTTTTTGAGATTGGTTCTGTTTATGTGATGGATTACATTTATTGATTTGCATATGTTAAGCCAGCCTTACAACCCAGGGATGCAGCAGACCTGATCGTGGTGAATAAGTTTTTGCTATTCTGGTGAATTCAGTTGGCCTGTATTTTATTCAGGATTTTGCACGGGTGTTCATGAGGATACTGGCCTGAAATTTTCTTTTTCAGTTGTGTCTCTGCCAGGCTTTGGTATCATCCTGATACCAAAAAAAAAAAAAAAAAAAAAAAAAAAAAAAAAAAGAATCTGCTCATTGCTCCCCCCACCCCACAACAGTCCCCAGTATGTCATGTTCCCCACTCTGTGTCCATGTGTTTTCATTGTTCAAATCCCACCTATGAGTGAGAACATGTGGTGCTTCGTTTTCTGTCCTTGCGATAGTTTGCTTAGAATGATGGTTTCCTGCTTCATCCATCTCCCTACAAAGGACATGAATCATCCTTTTTTATGTCTGCATAGTATTCCATGGTGTATATGTGCCACATTTTCTTAATCCCGTCTATCGCTGATGGACATTTGGGTTGGTTCCAAGTCTTTGCTATTGTGAATAGTGCCACAACAAACATACGTGTGCATATGTCTTTATAGCAGCATGATTTATAATCCTTTGGGTATACAGCCAGTAATGGGATTGCTGGGCCAAATGGTATTTCTAGTTCTAGATCCTTGAGGAATTGGCACACTGTCTTCCACAGTGGTTGAACTAGTTTATAGTCCCACCAACAGTGTAAAAGCATTCCTATTTCTCCACATCCTCTCTAACATCTGTTGTTTCCTGACTTTTTAATGATTGCCATTCTAATTGGTGTGAGATGGAATCTCATTGTGGTTTTGATTTGCATTTCTCTGATGACCAGTGATGATGAGCATTTTTTCTGTTGGCTGCATAAATGTCTTCTTTTGAGAGGTGTCTGTTCATCTTCTTTTCCATTTTTGATGGGTTCTTCGTTTTTTTTTTGTAAATTTAGTTATTTGTAGGTCTGAATCTTAGCCGTTTGTCAGATGGGTAGATTGCAAAGATTTTCTCCTTTCTGTAGGTTGCCTGTTCAGTCTGATGATAGTTTCCTTTGCTGTGCAGAAGCTCTTTAGTTTAATTAGATCCCATTTGTCAATTTTGGGTTTTGTTGCCATTGCTTTTCATGTTTTAGCCATGAAGTCTTTGCCAATGTCTGTGTTCTGAATGGTATTGCCTAGGTTTTCTTCTAGGGTTTTTATGGTTTTAGGTCTTACATTTAAGTCTTTAATCCATCTTGAATAATTTTTGTATAAGGTATAAGGAAGGGATCCAGTTTCAGCTTTCTACTTATGGCTAGCCAGTTTTCCCAGCACCATTTATTAAATAGGGAATCCTTTCCCATTTCTTGTTTTCTCAGGTTTGTCAAAGATGAGATGGTTGTAGATGTGTGGTGTTATTTCTGAGGGCTCTGTTCTGTACATTGGTCTATATCTCTGTTTTGGTACCAGTACCTTGCTGTTTTGGTTACTGTAGCCTTGTAGTATAGTTTGAAGTCAGGTAGCTTGATGCCTCCAGCTTTGTTCTTTTGGCTTAGAATTGTCTTGGCAATGCGGGCTCCTTTTTGGTTCCATATGAGCTTCAAAGTAGTTTTTTCCAATTCTGTGAAGAAAGTCATTGGTAGCTTAATGGGGATGGCATTGAATCTTTAAATTATCTTGGGCAGTATGGCCATTTTCACGATATTGATTCTTCCCATCCATGAGCATGAAAAGTTCTTCCGTTTGTTTGTGTCCTCTTTTATTTCATTGAGCAGTGGTTTGTAGTTCTTGAAGAGGTCCTTCACATCCCTTGTAAGTTAGATTCCTAGGTATTTTATTCTCTTTGAAGCAATTGTGAATGGGAGTTCACTCATGATTTGGCTCTCTGTTTGTGTGTTATTGGTGTATAAAAATGATTGTGATTTTTCACATTGACTTTGTATCTTGAGACTTTGCTGAATTTGCTTATCAGCTTAAGGAGATTTTGAGCTGAGATGATGGGGTTTTGTAAATATGCAATCATGTCATCTGCAAACAGGGAAAATTTGACTTCCTCTTTTCCTAACTGAATACGCTTTACTTCTTTCTCTTCCTGATTGCCCTGGCCAGAACTTCCAATACTATGTTGAATAGGAGTGATGAAAGAGGGCATCCCTGTCTTGTGCCAGTTTTCAAGGGGAATGCTTCCAGTTTTTGCCCATTCAATATGACATTCGCTGTGGGTTTGTCATAAATAGCTCTTATTATTTTGAGATACGTTCCATCAATACCGAATTTATTGAGCGTTTTTAGCATGAAGGGCTGTTGAATTTTGTCAAAGGCCTTTTCTGCATCTATTGAGATAATCATGTGGTTTTTGTCTTTGGTTCTGTTTATATGCTGGATTACGTTTATTGATTTGCATATATTGAACCAGCCTTGCATCCCAGAGATGAAGCGCACTTGATCATGATGGATAAGTTTTTTGATGTGCTCTTGGATTCATTTTGCAAGTATTTTATTGAGGATTTTTGCATCTATGCTCATCAGGGATATTGGTCTAAAATTCTCCTTTTTGTTGTGTCTCTGCCAGGCTTTGGTATCAGGATGATGTGGCCTCGTAAAATGAGTTAGGGAGGATTCCCTCTTTTTCTATTGATGAAATAGTTTCAGAAGGAATGGTACCAGCTCCTCCTCGTACCTCTGGTCGAATTCGTCTGTGAATACCTCTGGTCCTGGACTTTTTTTGGTTGGTAGGCTGTTCATTATTTTCTCAATTTCAGAGTCTATTTTTGGTCTATTCAGGGATTCAACTTCTTCCTGGTTTAATCTTGGGAAAGTGTATGTGTTCAGGAATTTATCCATTTCTTCTTAATTTTGTAGTTTATTTGCATAGATGAGTTTATAGTATTCTCTGATGGTAGTTTGTATTTCTGTGGGGTTGGTGGTGATATCCCCTTTATCATTTTTTATGGCATCTATTTGATACTTCTCTCTTTTCTTCTTTATTGGTCTTGCCAGTGGTCTATCAATTTTGTTGATCCTTTCAAAAAACCTGCTCCTGGATTCATTGATTTTTTGAAGCGTTTTTTTGTGTCTCTATCTCCTTCCATTTTGCTCTGATCTTAGTTATTTGTTGCCT
The DNA here is from genome assembly GCF_009764315.1 of Trachypithecus francoisi. Classification (NCBI taxonomy): domain Eukaryota; kingdom Metazoa; phylum Chordata; class Mammalia; order Primates; family Cercopithecidae; genus Trachypithecus; species Trachypithecus francoisi. Next base: position 3,660 of record NW_022680568.1, on the reverse strand, counting down.
TCTGGTAGCTTTTGAATGTGTTTGCTCTTGCTTCTCTAGTTCTTTTAATTGTGATGTTAGGGTGTTAATATTAGATCTTTCCCACTTTCTGATGTGGGCATTTAGTCCTATAAATTTCCCTCTTAGCACTGCTTTAACTGTGTCCCAGAAATTCTGATACATTTTCTCTTTTTCTAATCGGTTTCAAAGAACTTCATTATTTCTGCCTTAATTTACCTAGCAGTCATTCAGGAGCAGGCTGTTTTGTTTACATGTATTTGTGCAGTTTCGAGTGAGTTTCTTAATCCTGAGTTCTAATTTGATTGCACTGTGGTCTGAGAGACTGTTTGTTATGATTTCCTTTCTTTTCCATTTACTGAGCAGTGTTTTACTTCAAATTTTGCAGTCAGTTTTAGTATAAATGCTGTGCAGTGCTGAGAAGAATATATGTTCTGTTGATTTGGGGTGGAGAGTTCTGTAGATGTCTATTAGGTCCACTATTCTAGAGTTGAGTTCAAGTCCTGAGTATCCTTGTTAATTTTCTGCCTCGTTGATCTGCCTAATATCGACAGTGGGATGTTGGAAGTCTCCCACTGTTACTGTGTGGGAGTCTATATCTCTTTGTAGGTCTGTAAAAACTTGTTTATTAATCTGGGTGCTACTGTATTAGGTGCATATATATTTAGGATAGTTAGCACTTTTTGTTACATTGATCCCTCTACCATTATGCAATGCCCTTCTTTGTCTTTTTTTATCTTTGTTGGTTTAAAGTCTGTTTTATCAGAGACTAGGATTGCAACCCCTGCTTTTATTTGCTTTCTACTTGCTTGGTGAATATTTCTACATCCTTTTATTTACACCTATGTGTCTTTGCATGTGTGATGGGTCTCCTGAATACAGCACACCAACGTGTCTTGACACTTTATCCAATTTGACAGTCTATGTCTTTTAACAGGGGCATTAGCCCATTTACATTTTTTAAAGGTTTTTTGCACTGAGGGTGGACTTTTCTTTTCTTATTATTATTAGGAGATATACCTAATGTAAAGGACGAGTTAATGGGTGCAGCATACCAACATGGCACATGTATACATATGTTACAAACCTGCACGTTGTGCACATTTGCCCTAGAACTTAAAATATAATAAAAATGAAAAAAAATCCAATAATATTCTTTTAGTTATAAAATATGCAATTATTATTGTTATTATTTTTACCATAGTCACCATGTTGTGCTAGCAAATGCTAGGTCTTATTCATTTTTTCTGACCATTTTTGGTACCCATTAAATAATCTCACTTACCCTCATCAACCCCCTACCCTTTCCAGCCTCTGGTAACCATCCTTCTACTCTCTATCTTGGTGAGTTCAATTGTTTTTAATTTTCAGCTCCCAGAAATAAGTGAGAACCTGCAATGTTTGTCTCTCTGTACCGGCTTATTTTACTTAACATAATGCTCTCCAGTTCCATGCATGTTGTTTCAAATGACCAGATTTCTTTCTTTCTTTCTTTCTTTCTTTCTTTCTTTCTTTCTTTCTTTCTTTCTTTCTTTCTTTCTTTCTTTTATGGCTGAGCAGTACTTCGTTGTCTATATGTAGCACATTTTCTTTGTTCATCATTAATTGATGGACATCACATTGCTTCCAGATCTTGGCTATTGTGAATAGCATGGCAGTAAACATGAAAGTGCAGCAGACAGCTCTTCCACACACTAATTTCCTTCTTGTGGGGACATATGCTGAAGTAGGATTGCTGGATCATATGGTAGTTCTATTTTTAATTTTTTGAAGAACCTCCAAACTGTTCTCCCTAGTGCTTGTAGTAACTACATTCCCACCAACAGTGTACAAGGCTTCCTTTTTCTCCACATCCTCACTAGCGTTAGTTATTGCCTTGCTTTTGGATAAAAAACATTTAAACTTGAGTGAGATGAGATCTCATATTAGTTTTGATTTGCATTTTCTGATGGTCAAGATGTTGAGCACCTTTTAATATGTCTTGTTGCCATTTTATGTCTTCCTTTTAAAAATATCTGTTCTGATCTTTTGTCTATTTTTAGATTAAATTATTGGGTGCTTTTTTCTGTAGAGTTGTTTGAGCTCCTTATATACGCTGGTTATTAATCCCTTGTGAGATAGATAGTTTGCAAATTGTTTCTCCCATTCTTTGGGTCGTCTCTTCACTTTGTTGATTGTTTCCTTTGCTGTGCACAAGTTTTTAACTTGAGGTGATTCCATTTGTCCATTTTGCTTTTGTTGGCTGTGATTGAGATATTACTCAAGAAATCATTGTCCAACCAAATACCTGGATAATTTCCCCCAATTTTTTGTAGTAATTTTATAGTTTTACATCTCAGATTAAAGTCTTTATCCACTTTGATTTGGTTTTTGTATATGGCAAGAAATAGAGGTCTAGTTTCATTCACCTGCTTATGCAAACACAGCTTTCCCAGCACCATTTACTGAAGAAACTGTCTTTTCCCCAGTGTATATTCTTGACACTTTTGTAAAAATGAGTTCATTGTGGATGTATGGGTTTGTTCTGGGTTCCTTATTCTTTTCCGTTGTCTAGGTGTCTGTCCTTATGCCAGTACCATGCCGTTTTATTTACTATCACTGTGTAGTGTAATTTGAAATCAGGTAGTGTGATTCCACCAGTTGTGTTCTTCTGCTAAAAATAGCTTTGGCCATTCTGGGACTTTTGTAGTTCCATGTAAATTATAGTTTTTTTTTTTTTTTTCTATTTCATTGAAGAATGCTATTGGTATTCTAATAGGGATTGCATTTTAAAATGTAGATTACTTTAGGTAGCATGGGCACTTTTACAATATGTATTTCAATCAATGAACACGAAATATTTTCCCTTCTTTTGTGTCCTCTTTAATTTCTTGCATTAGCGTTTTGTAGTTTCAATTGTGGAGATCTTCATTTGGTTAAGTTAGTTTCTAGGTATTCATTCATTTGTAGCTATTTAAAATGGAATTTCTTTTTTCAATTGTGCACTGTTGGCACATAAAGGTGTTTCTGGTATTGCATGTTGATTTTGTATCCTGCCACTTACTTAATTGTTTATAGTTCTAATAAATTTTTGGTGTGGTCTTTAGGTTTTTCAAATATAGGATTACATCATCTGCAAACAAGGATAATTGACTTCTTTCTTTCCAATTCAGATGTCTGCCATTTATTTCTGTCTCTTGTCTGATTGTTTTAGCTAGTATTTCCAGTAGTATGTTGAATATCAGTGGTGAAAGTGGGCATCCTTGTGTTCCAAATCTTCAAAGGAAGGTTTTCCGTTTTCTTACATTAAACATGATAGTAGCTGTGGGTCTGTCATATATGGCTTTTATTATTTTGAGGTCGTTCTTTCTATACCCATTTTTTTGAAGATTTTATCATGAAACAATGTTGGATTTTATCAATATTTTGTCAGCATCTGTTGAAATAATTGTGTGGTTTTTATCCTTCATTTTGTTGCTATAATATGTCATATGTTTGATTTGCCTGTGTTGTATTATCCTTGAATCCTAGGTGTAAATCTCACCTGATCATGATGAATAATCTTTCTGATGTGTTGTTGAGTTCAGTTTGCTAGTATTTTGTTGAGAAGTTTTGCATCAATAATCATCAGGTATATTGGCCTGTAGTTTTTTGTTTGTTTGTTTTCTCTTCTCTTTCTTTTCT